>NC_044031.1:769805039-770046790 GCF_901765095.1 Microcaecilia unicolor | reverse complement strand
AATAAGTTCCGTCTTGGCCATGTTCAGTTTCAAGTGACAGTTGGACATCCAGGCAGCAATGTCGGATAGGCAGGCCAGTACTTTGGCCTGGGTTTCCGCAGTGATTTCTGGTGTGGAGAGATAAAGCTTGGTGTCGTCAGCATAAAGATGATAGTGGAAACCATGAGAAGAGATTAGGGAGCCTAAGGAAGAGGTGTAGATTGAAAAAAGAAGGGGCCCAAGGACAGAACCCTGGGGAACTCTGACAGAGAGCGGGATAGGGGAGGAGGATGAGCCATGAGAGTGCACTCTGAAGGTACGATGGGAGAGATAAGAGGAGAACCAGGAGAGGACAGAGCCCTGGAACCCAAAGGAGGACAGTGTGTCGAGAAGTAGGTTGTGATTGACAGTGTCAAAAGCGGCGGATAGGTACCAGATATGTACCAGAAAAAGAACTGGTTCAGCAATTCTGGAAACTTCTGAAACGGAACAAGCTAAACCAGCAACTTTGATAGCTACATTAGCTTTAACACCAGATAAAGCATGGCTTTTTAGACTGTTTTCAGAAACAGGGACAAATTATTTCTTGGATTTAAAATAAACTTGTTTCCTGACGTTTTGAAAGAGACTCAAAGAAGGTGAAAACAATTTTTACTTTTAAAACCAGCTGTTCTCCAATTAGGAGGAGTATTTTATTTAAGATTTCCTTGCAAATGTATCGTTCGACATAATTTGACA
This sequence comes from Microcaecilia unicolor, assembly GCF_901765095.1. Taxonomy (NCBI): domain Eukaryota; kingdom Metazoa; phylum Chordata; class Amphibia; order Gymnophiona; family Siphonopidae; genus Microcaecilia; species Microcaecilia unicolor. The sequence continues at coordinate 770,046,073 of NC_044031.1, read as the reverse complement.
AAATATGTTTTTTCGGATCCTTCACATTTAACAACATTCATTGCCTCTAAAAGTTCAACGGGCGTTTAATATATTCATTAGCTGTCCCATTCTAGGTATAATTACTTATAATAATTATTTCTTCTTATATGCCTCTTGAAATTTGGAGTCCTTGGATCCAATTCTAGTGGACTTGAGTGTTAAAGCTTCACTGTTATATATTATAATGGATGTCTCAACACCACCTGAAATTAAACATGACCAAAACCGAGCTTCTCATTTTTACCCCCAAACCCACCTCCCCGCTCCCCCCGTTTTCTATTTCTGTTGATGGCTTCTCATTCTCCCTGTCTTCTCAGCTCGAAACCTTGGGGTCATCTTTGACTCTTCCTCTCCTTCTCTGCTCATATCCAGCAGATCGCCAAGACCTGTCGTTTCTTTCTTTACAACATCCGTAAAGTCCGCCCCTTTCTTTCCGAGCACTCTACCAAAACCCTCATCCACACCCTTGTCACCTCTCGTTTGGACTACTGCAATCTGCTTCTTGCTGGCCTCCCACTTAGTCACCTCTCCCCTCTCCAATCGGTTCAAAACTCTGCTGCCCATCTCGTCTTCCACCAGGGTCACTTTACTCATACTACCCCTTTCCTCAAGTCGCTTCACTGGCTCCCTATCCGTTTTCGCATCCTGTTCAAGCTTCTTCTACTAACCTATAAATGTACTCACTCTGCTCCCCAGTATCTCTCCACACTCATCCTTCCCTACACCCCTTCCCGTGCACTCCGCTCCATGGATAAATCCTTCTTATCTGTTCCCTTCTCCACTACTGCCAACTCCAGACTTCGCGCCTTCTGTCCCGCTGCACCCTACGCCTGGAATAAACTTCCTGAGCCCCTCGTCTTGCCCCATCCTTGGCCACCTTTAAATCTAGACTGAAAGCCCACCTCTTTAACATTGCTTTTGACTCGTAACCACTTGTAACCACTCGCCTCCCTCCCTCCTCTCCTCCTTCCTGTACACATTAATTGATTTGATTTGCTTACTTTATTTTTTGTCTAATAGATTGTAAGCTCTTTGAGCAGGGACTGTCTTTCTTCTACGTTTGTGCAGCGCTGCGTACGCTATGTAGCGCTATAGAAATGCTAAATAGTAGTAGTAGTATAATGTATTATACTCTTTAGCTTTTTCTTCGGAAGTTTGTAACACTTTTCTGTTTCAAGTGTTTAACCTTGAAAGATGAATGTTGATGTAAAATGAAAAATAATAAAAAAATATATGGATAAGGATGTGTCAGTGAATAAATTATTTCTGGATTTGCAAAATGTATTAGGCAAAGTCCCTCATGAGAGTCTACAGAGGGAATGAAAATCAAAATGATGCGATAGGAAGTCTGGAACAGGCTAAAACAGAGAGAGGCTTAAATAGTCAACTGTCTCATTGGAGAAAGAGAGATAGTGGAGAGTCACTGGTGCATTTGTATACTTATATATAGTCTGGAAAAGGGAACGGTGAGCAACGTGATTAGATATGCAAATGACACAAATTTATTTTAAGTTATTAGGAGTTGTGAGAGGACCTGGTGAGACTGGGGAATTGCTTTCTAAATGGTACATGAATCTGATATGCATATGTGCTGGGGATGGGCATTTGTCAGTGTGCATTCGGTTTCTTTGGGTTCTTTTCCAAATGTTTGGGGTTTTTTTCTGATTATTTCACGTAGCTAAATAAAATACATTTTAACACATTCAGCCTTTTAACATACAGTAATCAGTTTCGTATTTATGAATCCATAGGTAAGTTCATATTACATTGATTTAATGCACACTACACTTTTTAAGAACTGCTAACTAACCTACTACATATCCCCAAACAAGTGCAAAATGATGCATAGAGAGAAAAATTGCTCCTAACTATAGCTTCAGATATTGGGTTCCACATTAGAGCCTATTTCAAGGGAAAGACTCTTGGAGTCATTGCGGAGAACAGATTGAACTCCTCAGCTCAATGTGTGCTGGTGATCAAAAAAGCAAATAGAATGTTAGGAATTATTCAGAAAGCAATGCAGAATAAAACAGAAAATATTATAATGTATTTGTTTCACTACGTGTGGAAACTGCGCCTTCATTATTGCCTTCATTTCTGGTTGCCCCATCGCAGAAAGGATGAAAAGAGAAAGACTACATCTATGATAGAGAATTATAAAACCATGAGTGGATCTGATAGAATTTTGTTCTAATCCACTTTGGCACATCTTATCAAAGAGAACAGAGAAAGCAGAATCGACACCTTCTGATAACCTTTCCTTCTAACTGTACAAAGTTCTGCAATTCTTGACTTTTTCAGAGTTTATCCCCTTTTAAGAGGTGATTGTACCTGAGAGGCTGGAAAGCGCCAGGGTGATCAGCAGAAAAGTTACAGCTCCATCCATGATCTAGCACAGGTAGTCTTTCTCTCTGGTCTCTGAGTCATCAGATTCTGCTCTGGATCTGCGAAGTGCACTCTATATATACGGGAAGAGTCACTCCACCCTCACTGGGGGAAGAACCCAGAGGAAGACAGAGATTGGAAAGTTATGACTACGTTATTGTAGGAGATTAAAATATTGCTGAGGAATTACACATTCTGAAATGGTACAGGGGTCCAATCGTAGAGACAAAATAGAGTGTCACCCCATCTTTTGGTCTCGTGTCAACTTGGAAGTAACCTGAGGTTAGATCTAAGGATTTAAAAAGGTTGCATTTTCTCAGGACATCTAATATCTTTTACACCACAAGAAATGCCCAAGACAAATAGTATTAATAAAATTCTTTGTGCCACATATCTTGAACGTAAGCTTCTACCTTGTTAATTGTTTTAACCACATTATCTGACAATGAGTTCCAGAGCCTAACTAGAAAAGAAACTTTTGTATTTCCCCCATGACCTATTATTGGTCATCTTCACCATTCTCCTTCCCACCGTACCCCATGTCTGACAGGCAGAAGTGTAACTAGACCGGTGTCTGTTAGAAGTTCTGGGAAATTGATGGTGCCTAGCTGAGCCTGTTTACACCCGGATCACTGTTCTGATGCTGGACCTTTCTCCTACGTGAAGGTGTGACTGCTCCATGTATTTCTCACAACAGCAGGACCCCACTTCTGTTAGAAAATCTGTTTATACTTTAAAAGGTATTACGTGTCCAATTAAAATGGTGTAAAGCAGAGATTCTGTAAATATCTACCACTGGTCCATCTTGTTTAACACTTGGTCCCTATCTGGGGGTGGGGGTGACAGTGTTTCCAATGCACAGCTAGCACAATAGGGCTACAAGGCTGGACAGGACCACCAGAAATGGCAATAGCACCCCACCCGCTACTCCCCAGCATAAATTAAAAGCCAACCCATGCATTTTTGACAATACCTTACAGCCATTTTCCACCATAAGGGCTGAGACACCAAAGCCTTTAATACACTGCCAGATTTTCTGACTCTCCTGCTGACTCAACACCCTTCCCAAATCTGCCATCCTAAGATTCCCCCCAATTGGACCACAGGATCCAAAATCTTTTCAAAAACGCTCATCCCTTGCTACAGGTCACTTATCATAAGCACATAAGCAGAAAAAGCACAGATGGAAGATACATTATGCCCCCTATCCTGTTTCAAACAGTGGCCAATCCAGGTCACAAGAATATGGGAAGATCCCAGAACAATAAAACACATTTTAAACTGCTTTATGGACTTTTCTTTTAGGAAATTATAAAAAAATCTTTTAAAAATCCTGCTATGCTAACTGCTGCTACCACATTCTCTGCAAACAAATTCCAGAGTTTAATTAATCATTAATTGAAGAAATATTTCTGTGATTTGTTTTAAATTTACTACTTAGTAGCTTCATTGTATGTTTCCGGGATTTGTAGCATGGAATGTTGCAAGTACTTGTGACCTGGCTTGGCCACTGTTGGAAACAGGATAGTGGGCTAGATGGACCATTGGTCTGACCCAGTATAGCTACTCTTATGTTCTTATGAATTAATGGCAATTGGTGTCAATATTTGCTTGTTAAGTAGCAATTATCGGTACTGATGGGCTTGTTAACTAATTAAGTTTCACACACAAATCCAGAATATGACTGGTCAACATAAGTCCAGGGTTAATGTCTTTCATTTTTCGATCTGCTTTGTAAAATAGCAATCAATATGTTTTTTGTGCAGGACATAGTACATAAACTTTTATTATCAACTATTGAAGTTATAAAACAGGGGATGATAATCTTCATGCCTCTCAATCGGGTTTTAGATCAAACCTTAGCACTGAGACTGTTATTGCCTCGTAAAATTCTGGCTGAGGGCAGGAAGGCACTGACGTATTTGATAATATCCTCTTGGGAGACAGCCTGGCTAAATCCCACTCTTGGCGGTGAGTCCGGATTTTCAGTGCCCGGCCATTTCACAAAGGTTTGGACAATTTTCATTAACCATTATCAAGGTGCACGTGAGCAAATCCACTGCTCCTTCCTGGGATGTGTTATTTATTTAGGATCTTGCCAGGTAATTGTGTGCTGGATTGGCCACTTTTCAATAGAAGATGCTGGGCTTGTTGGATCTTCAGCCAATATTAATGACCTTATTAAGTGAACAGACAGAAATGTTCCAGCCATTAATGCAAGAAAAAAAACTGTCCTGTGTCAGAAGGACGCACATGATAAGCTGTACTCTGCACATACATGTACTGACTTTACACAACAACATAGATGATGAAACCAAGATAAGGGCAGGCCAGTTGCTCTTCGAGATCTGGACCAATCATGAATTGCCAGCAAGGTACTGACAGGGAAAAGACATTACTGCTTATGGCCAGAAACCCTATATAATAAGAGGTTTTCTGGACACCAGCCAGTCCATGAAGGGGATCTCCAGCCTCCAGCAGATGAACCAAAAAGATGTGCCCCGGCCAAGAGGCAGCGCAGAGAAGATGTCACCTTTGGCCTTGGTGGGAAACTTCTATTCATAGAAGAGAGACAGAGAAAGAAAGAAAGAAAAACATCTTTATTTGGAAGAGAAAACTAATGGTAAGCGTGGGTTAAATGGAATCCTTTATTTTTTTATTTCAAGTAATATTAAAAACCAGGGGCTGTTTATCATGTGTGAAATAAAGAGAAATAGTAATAGGAGTCATTCATTTATGCTACTCATAGTTTTCCTACTTTATCTGTTGTAACATTAGCATTTGTACAGAACGCAAGACTGACAGTTACTGTTTGCTTTTCCTTTCTTAGATCTTTCTCAAATCTCTCTCACTTAAAAGCAGAAAACAGCCTAGAGAGGTTTTGCTGTTGCTGATCTATTGAATGTATGTTTTCCTCTTGGTGCAATTATAGATTTATCTGTGGGCAGTTGTCTATACAAGTAGTTTTGATTGGTTGTAAGTGAGAATTATTTATGCAGTGATTGATGGTCGAGGCTGTTAGGTGAAATGCAACACCCATAACTGCTTGTTATTACTGCCATGAACCTCTTGGTTCTACTGAGTCATTCTTTTCCACAGAGAGCATATCAAGGGGTGCTTAGATGGAAATCTGTCTGTATCAACTAAGGCCAGTGCCGGGCAGACTTTTACGGTCTGTGTCACGCAAACAAGACAGATTCGGATAGGATTTAGCGGCAACTCCAATAGTTGAAACACAAGGACAAATCCAGGTGGACTTCTACGGTCTATGTCTTTGAAACATCAAAGAAAGACCTTGATCAAGTAAAAAATCTCACAAACATTGTTGATTTAATTAGAAATGATATTGAATGTTACTGTTGTCACTTACTATGTTACTATGATTTAAACACAAAAGAGTGTCCGTTCTTTCACTCATCACCTTCAGATTTCTAGCCCATTCAAAAATTCAAAACATTCAAAATCCTTTTTTGAACCAGGAAAATGTCGTTTTGAAAATGGCCATTTCCTACAGATTTTGTAGATATTTTGCGCTCACTGCATTTTACTTTTCTGAGTATTAGAAAAAAAACACCTAAGATAAAAACACACAAAAACAAGTCACTGGGACACATGGGGGGAGGGCCAGCATTCATATACCCCGATGATCAATTTCCCATGCTGTTCCAAAATAGCACCAGAACAACGTTGGGTATTAACTCCAAAATGATCAATCCTAATGGCATGCAAATTTACGTATGTTCTTAGCATTGCTCATCAGGGGAAAAGTACGGAAGGATTGTGCCTGGGCATGCGATCAAGCACAATCCTCCCACACTTGCTTGACAAGTCTGAACTGTCAAACATTCCAAAGGGTTACCCCAGGAACTCAAAGGCAAGGCCCTGGTGGTCTAGTGCCCACCAAGCTCCCACACCCCTTCAGACACTGACACCGGGCAGCCCCCCGAACCCCTGGTACCTTCAATGGAGGAGGGACACAATTCCATTCCCTTCTCCAATGAGAGCTGCCTCCAAAATGGTGGTGCCCAGCCCTGCAAAGTGTATCCTGTTGTAGCAGACCAGAGTACATTAGCACTGGTAAATGCAGGCACTAGCCACACAGACATCTCAGCAGAGCAGAGGGGTAGCCTAGTGGACTTCACATAAAAGGTCCCAGGTATGGGGAGCCCTTAATAACCCACCAAAACCTACAGTAAACTACTACAATAGTCCTTATGTCTGCAGGTACAGGTGGGTTTTGGAGTGTTCACACTTTCCACCACAAGTGTAATAGCCTGGGTCTCTTTCTCTACAGTGCACTGCAATGATCACTAGACTAATCCAGGGACCTAATTACTGCTCCAGGACTGACCATAACACCTGGGGGGTGGGAGGAGGTCGGTGAGTAAGGGGGAGTCCTGCCTTAATCCCTCCAGTGGTTATCTGGTCATCCATAACACCTGACCATAACACCTGGGGGGTGGGAGGAGGTCGGTGAGTAAGGGGGAGTCATGCCTTAATCCCTCCAGTGGTTATCTGGTCATTTAAGACACTTTTTATGACTTAGGCCTCTATTTAATAAGGCTATGAGTGCTGACATCTCCCAGGTGTGGCTGATTTCCTTGCTTATTTATGGAGAAAGAGGGATCTGAGGAAGATTTAAGAGAGAAAATGTAAACAATAACTGTCAGTCTTGCATTCTCTATAAATTCTAATTTTACAACAGATAAAGTTGAAAAACTGTGAGTCGCATAGATGAATAACTCATACATACTTGGAATAAATAAACACATTTCTCTTTATTTCACACAATGATAAACAGCCCTGGCTTTATATTACTTGAAATAATGTGAAACTTCAAAACAATAATGGATTCAGTAAAAGCCATGCTTACCATTACTTTTCTTTTCCCAATAAAGATGTCTCTCTCTCTCTCTGTTCTTTGAATAGAAGCTTCTCATCGGCCAAGGGTGACATCTTCTCCATGCTAGCTTGGGTGCATTTTTTTGGCTTACTATTTCCAAAGTATGAACCACTTTAGCATTACAATGTGCCACATATGTGAGCAAGTACAACATAAAAACTCACTTATGCGGAAACTGTAGAAGGTCAAGACTAACAGAAATCTTTCCAAACCACTGCTTATTAGAAAACAAATAATAGTCAGCCAGCCCTAATTGACCTCAACTTGTGTCTTAACCATCAACTGCATGCATCACATCCCTTCATTAGCATAAAAGCTACTTTTACACCCAGGCTGCAAAGACTGGAGACTTATATGTACAGACCTCACTGTCAGCTTTTCAGGTCTGTCACACAGCTCTGCCAAACTTACCTGTACCTTGGTGGAATCTTTTCATGACCATACAGATTAACCTGAGTGTGGATAGGACCAAGGCACCTTTTGTACAAACCTGTTGTTGATGGTGTCTAGGGATAATTTTTATTTAGCCACAATCTTCAATAACAATAAAGGAGACCTGACATGACTTGTGTTTTGGCCCTAACGGCCTGCATCAGGGTTCTAGAAAATTATTAAACAACAAATAAATAAAAGCATAAACATTAAAAATTCACAAATTTGTCTATGAAAGGAAACAAGTGTAAACGATACATACCTAGGAATTTATCATTTCAAATATATTCCCAGACAAGTCATGAAACAAAGAGGGGCATAATCGAACGTCGCCTGCCAAATAGATCGCCGGCGGCGCTACAGCTGGTCGGAACCGAATTATCGAAAAAGATGGCCGGCCAGCTCTTTTTTTCGATAATACGATTTAGCCTGGCCAAATGCTGTGGATTTCGCCGGGTTTGAGTTGGCCGGGTTTGCTTTTCAGCGATAATGGAAAGTTATGTCGGCCATCTCAAACCCCGGCCAAATTCAAGGCATTTGGCTGTGGGAGGAGCCAGCATTTTAGTGCACTGGCCCTGACATGCCAGGACACCAACCAGCCACCCTAGGGGTCACTGCGGTGGACTTCAGAAAAGCTCCCACGTGCAAGGCTCCCTTACTTTGGGAGCTGAGCCCCCCAACCCTCCCCCAACCCCACTACCCACAAATGTACTGCACCCACTAAAATTGTTCCAGGGACCTGCATACAGCCTCTAGGACTTATTGCTGCTGTATAACTTTGGCACACCAGTTCACACCTGAAGACTAGTCTCTCTGAAAAAGTCCTTTCTTGAAATAACCACGTTTACTCACAGTTAACTGCAGATTAGAGGTTGTGCCCCACTGGCAAAGAGTCCCCTGGTACTAAGATTAGCAGTAGGTCAGAGCTGGCACAATGGTGTACAATGCCCTCTTTCAGCACCATTCAAGGTAAGAACTACATTCTCTAACGTGGGTAACACAGGAAAGGGAACTAAAACTGGCTTACAAAAATGGCCACTACCGCATGGACTACAACAGGAAACAAAACAGGGCACACTCTGACCCAGTTAGCAGGGGGGAAAGCACCATGGGAGTAGAGCCCAGTACCCTACACTCACCACAATGCATTGCTAATGTGACTCTGCAGGGCACCTAACAGAAAAGGTGTCACACTCACCCGAGAGCCACATCGCAACCAGGGAAAGGCTGTCAGAGGATACAACACATTCTGCTGTCATGGAGGTGGGTACGGCATTTGAGGCTGGATTACAGGCTGGCAAAAAAGGTTTTTAGTTTTATTTTTTTAGTTTGGAAGGGGATTGGTGACCACTGGGGGAGTATGGGGAGGTCATCCCTCATTCCCTCCAGTGGTCATCTGGTCAGTTGGGGCACCTTTTTGAGGCTTGGTTGTGAAAATAAAAGGACCAAGTAAAGCCGGCGAAATACTGCTTAACGCTGCTTTTTTTTCCCATTATCGGCGAAAGCCGGCCATCTGGTAGCCACGCCCATGCCCGCTCATGTCCTGCCTTCGCAAATCTACCGACACGCCCCCTTGAACTTTCGCCGGTGAAGCGACGGGAAAGCGGCGATGCAGTCAAAAATGCCGCTTTCGATTATACCAATTTCGCCGCTTTTAAAAAAATCGCCGTCCATTTCCCGATTTGTGTTGGAAGATGGCCGGCGATCACTTTCGATTATAAGCTGGAAAGTCTCCTATTAGCAATCTAAATGTTGTGTACAAGAAAGGGAGAGTAAAACAACATATATTAAAAAGGATGTATATGCACAAATGAATATTTTAAAAACGAGTATATAAGACGCATATATTAAGAAGAAATATATGCACAAATAAATGTTTGAAAACTATTATATAACAGAGACATAAAATAGAGACATTAAGCTTATTAATATCAATCTAAAAAAGTATACAAAGGTATAGAAATTGTAAATGGGCTCATTTAATTGAAAAGTGTGTAATCAAATATGTATATAAACATGAAGGCATAATCTAAATAAATTGAAAGCCACAAATCTATTAGAACTTAAAAGGCTTAAAACCAGACAAGTTCTTTCTGCAACTAATCAAGATCACTTTTGGACAGAAAAAGAACTTTGTTGTAATAAAAAACAAACAAAATGCACCTATAAATGATTGGCTTCATTTTCCCGCAGTTTTACCATAGTAACATAGTAGATGATGGCAGAAAAAGACCTGCACGGTCCATCCAGTCTGCCCAACAAGATAAACTCATAGGTGCTACTTTTTGTGTATACCCTACTTTGATTTGTACCTGTCCTTTTCAGGGCACAGACCGTATAAGTCTGCCCAGCACTATCCCCGCCTCCCAACCACCAGTCCCACCTCCCGCCACCGGCTCTGCCACCCAATCTCGGCTAAGCTCCTTAGGATCCATTGTTTAAAGCAGGGCCGTGCCTAGGGTCTCTGGCGCCCCCTGCAGACTATCAGTTGGGCCCCTACCCCCCGTGAAAATGATCATGCCCCCCCCCCCCCTGGTGAAAATGATCGCTCACCACTTGCCACACTGACAGGAATTGTCAGCAATATTCTTAGAAACAAATTGCTATACATTGCAAAATAAGATAGCAGATGTAAATTCTCAAAGTGGACATATTCCAAACGCTATTTAGACAAAAATTAAACTGAACCCCCAAGATGCCAGACTCTGCATACAATGCAACACCACAGAAACAGAAAATGTCCCCTAGTACTATGCAAAATATAAAGACTGCAGATGTAAATTTGAAAAAAACTAACAAGAACCAATCACCACTTTACAAATTAACAAATAGAAATAAAACAAATATAGAAAAAAAAATAATACCATTTTATTGGACTAATACATTTAGCTTTCAGAGGCCAAAACATCCTTCCTCAGGTCAATACAGTATAGTGCTGTTACAGTATCCTATCCTGACTGAGGAAGGGGGTTTTGTTCTCCGAAAGTTAGTCAAAATGTATTAAAATTAGTCCAATAAAAAGATTACCTATTATAAACATTTATTAACACAGCTACAATACTACTGTATCCTAAAGCAAAAAAATAAAAGTAAATATTTTATTTACAGTTTGTTGTCTCTGGTTTCTGCTTTCCTCATCTTCTTTTCACTGTCTTCCTTCCTTCCATCCAGCATCTGTCTTTGTTCTCTCTCTGCCATCCAGTGTCTGCCCTCTCTGCTGTCCCCTTCATCCAATGTCTGCCCTCTCTCCCTGCTCCTTCCATCTACATCTGCCCTCTATCTCTGCCCCTTCCATCCACCATCTGCCCCTGTCTGCCCTCTCTCTCCCCCTTCCATTCACTGTCTGCCCTTTCTATCGCTTCCATCCACTGTCTGCCCTTTCTCTCTGTCCGCTCAATCCACCATTTGCCCTCCCTCTCCCATCCATCAAGGTCCCTCTCACTCCCCCTTCCATCTAGGATCTGTCCCCTCTCTCTGCCCCTTTTTTTCAGCCCCCAGTTCCAGCCCCACTATCCCACCAGTCCCCAGTTTCAGCCCTAGCCCTTTCTCCCACCAGTCTTGAGCTTCGGCCCCCAGCCACTTCTCCCTGTCCCCTTTTCACCCCCCAGTTTCAAACACAGCCCTTTTCTCTCACTAGTCCCGAGCTTCAGCCCAGCCACCTCTCCCTGTCTTCTTTTCAGCCCCCAGTCCCCACAGTTTCAGCTCTTGTCCCTTTTCAGCCCCAGTCCCAGTACTAGCCCCTTATCCCACCTACCCTCCTTTTCAGCCCCCAGTTCCAGCTCCCTTCATCCACATGCCTTGCATTAGGGCCTCCCCTTTCAGCCCCAGACCCCATCTGGGCTCTCCTCCCCATCCCCTTCTGCCATCTGGGCACCCCACCCCATCCCCTTCTGCCATCTGGGCCCCTCCCCATCCCCTTCTGTCATCTGGGCACCCCATCCCCTTCTGTCATCTGGGCACCCCACCCCATCCCTTCTGTCATCTGGGCACCCCTCCCCATCCCCTTCTGCCATCTGGGCTCCCCTCCCCATCCCTTCTGTCATCTGGGCACCCCATCCCCTTCTGTCATCTGGGCACCCCACCCCATCCCCTTCTGCCATCTGGGCTCCCCTCCCCCTCCCCTTCTGTCATCTGGGCACCCCATCCCCTTCTGTCATCTGGGCTCCCTCCCCTCCCCTCCCCATCCCCTTCTGTCATCTGGGCTCCCCTCCCCATCCCCTTCTGCCATCTGGGCTCCCCTCCCCATCCCCTTCTGTCATCTGGGCACCCCATCCCCTTCTGTCATCTGGGCACCCCACCCCATCCCCTTCTGTCATCTGGGCACCCATCCCCATCCCCTTCTGTCATCTGGGAACCCCTGATCCGACCCCACTACCAGCTCTGTCGAGATGACAGCGGGTGGGGGTGCTCCGCTCCCGCTGCTCCCACCCTACCTTCTTAAAAAAAAAAAAAATCAGTAAAGCGGCGTGGCAGGCAGCGCAGCTTCGCGTCTGCCCTGCTTGTAAAACAAGTAGATCTCCTCGTCGGGCCTTCGCTCACTGGGTCCCGCCCTCCTCTGAGGTAACTTCCTATTGCCTGCCACGCCGCTTTACTGATTTATTTTTTTTTTAAGAAGGTAGGGTGGGAGCAGCGGGAGCGGAGCACCTCCCACCCGCTGACACCCGGGGCGGACTGCCCCCACCGCGCTCTTGGTTCCCTCAGTGTCCGCCTTCTTCTGACGTCAGAAGAAGGCGGGACACTGAGGGAACCAATGAGTGCAAGGGAAGGGAGACGTCGGCAGGGCTTTCACCGACGCTGCTGCAGCCGCGACCGAGGTAATTTAAAGTCCTCGGCGGCGCGGGGCGAGGGTAAGCACCGCGGCGGCGCCCTCCAGAGGTGGGTGCCCCCCCTGCGGCGCTTACCTCGCTTACCGCATCGGCACGGCCCTGAATTTAAAGGTTTAAAGGTTACCAATCGTTTAAAGGTGCATTTTGTATGCGGTGGGCAATGGAGGGTTAAGTGACTTGCCCAGAGTCACAAGGATCTGCCTGTGCTGGGAATCGAACTCAGTTCCTCAGGAACAAAGTCCACCACCCTAACCACTAGGCCACTCCTCCACTCCGACATTCTGACATTGTCGGAATAATTACGCAATATCTTTTTTGAGATACAGTGACCAGAACTAAATGCAATGGTCAAGGAGGACTTCAGACTCACAGAAGCAGAAGCCTGCGCGGCCACATTGGTGATCTGCAAGGGCCGACTTCTACATGGAATGTTGCTAGTGGAATAGCAACATTCCATGTAGAATCTCAAATAGTAGCAACAGTGGAGGAGTGGCCTAGTGGTTAGGGTGGTGGACTTTGGTCCTCGGGAACTGAGGAACTGAGTTTCATTCCCACTTCAAGCACAGACAGCTCCAAGTCACTTAAACCTCCATTGCCCCATGTAAGCCACATTGAGCCTGCCATGAGTGGTAAAGTGCGGGGGTACAAATGTAACAAAAAAATAAAATCATGGAGTTATAAAGAGGTATTATAGTATTTTCAGTCTTATTCACCATCCCTTTCCTAATAATTCTTAGCATCCCACTTGCTTTTTTGGCTGCCGCCAACACTGATCAGAAGATTTCAGAGAATATCTACAATGACACCCGGATCTTTTTTCTTCAGTGCTGACCCCAAGGTGGACCCTAGCATCAGGTAACTATGATTTGGATTATTGTTCCAATGTGAATCACCTTTCATTTATCCACATTAAATTTCATCTGCAATTTGAATGACCAGTTTTCCAGTTTCCTAAGGTCTTCCTGCAATATTTCACAGTCCGCACATGTTTTATCAGCCTTGAATAGTTTTGTATCATCTGCAAATCTGATTACCTCACTCGTCATTTCATAGTAACATAGTAGATGACGGCAGAAAAAGACCTGCACGGTCCATCCAGTCTGCCCAACAAGACAACTCACGTGTGCTACTTTTGTGTATACCCTACTTTGATTTGTACCTGTGCTCTTCAGGGCACAGACCGTATAAGTCTGCCCAGCACTAGCCCCACATCCCAACCACCAGCCCCGCCTCCCAACCACCGGCTCTGGCACAGACCGTATAAGTCTGCCCAGCACTAGCCCCGCCTCCCAACCACCAGCCCCGCCTCCCAACCACCGGCTCTGGCACAGAACATATAAGTCTGCCCAGCGCTATCCCTGCCTCCCAACCTCCAGTCCCGCCTCCCACCACTGGATTTCCATATCATTTATAAATACGTTAAATAGCACCTTTCCCAGTCCAGATACCTGTGGCACTCCAGTGTTTTTCATCCTTAATTGAAAAAAATTACTATGTAAAACTACCCTCTGTATTCTATCCAATAACCAATTTCTAATCCACTCCAGAACCTTGTCTCCTATGCCATGACTCAAACCATTCAGCCACCTAGGTGTGCAGAGAAGAATTTCAATAACTGATGATGGATCGAGGCTTATGAGCAATATAAATGTCATTATGGACTATTTGCCTTATTGGTTTCTTATTAATAATTAACTCTTTAAGTTTAAAATCAGGGGACAATTAGTCTGTTTGACAAGAGAGAAGTTGGGGGGGGGGATCCCTCAGCCCCATCAATATAAGATACCTTCTACATATATTAACCTCATTGTGTTTAAAGAGCAATAAAACAATGACTGAATGATGCTGCAAAGGTTTTATTTAATCCATTAGAAAGTAACCAAAGCTCCAGTAATGTCACTGGGAGTCCCTGGAGGGCTGTGAGAGTAGAGGGTACAGGGGTGGTGTCCTCAGTGCTGGAGAAAGACTCTTCTGAATGTCAGCAGTGAGGCTGGTCCAAAATCAAGTGCAGGTTCGATTCACTAGAGAAGGGGAGAGAGAGATGGGACAGCATGAGCAAAACCAGGGGGAATAACTCCCTCCCATACAGAGCACAAACCCTTAAACCTAGACCCAGAAACTAAGAGCAGTAGTTCCTGGCATGGTCTTCATCTAAATGAAGTCACAGAGCTCAGAACAGGAGTTGTATTAATAACACTGACTTAGCTACAGTCAGAGCACAGAGAATATAGTGGAGTCCTAATCCCTGCTGGGGTTTCCAGCTCAATCAGATCCGACCACTGGGGTGTGTTGTTAGGAACCTTCATTCATTAAAGAGCTGCTGGTAACCCCTTTCCTATCCCTATCAACCATCACAGTTCTTCTGAAGGAGAGGCACAGGCTGAAGCTCCTTCCAGAATCTGCACTCATGTGTTATTTTCCAGCCACTGGGGGTCACTGTGATATGTTGGTTGGGATACTTATATCCACAGTCCTTGTTCACTCAGAAAGTGTAATATACTACTACTACTACTTAACATAAAACTGCTTTCAGGATTGTTGGTCCCATAAATGTAATTGGAACAAAATCCCCACTAGCTCAGTATAGACTGGACTTGGTCTTCCTCCTATGAGGGGAAAGAGATGGGAAGTGCCAAAGGTCCAACAATATCCTGGATCATATTCTACTGCTATCCATAGCTCTGTACTCACCCTTCCTCTAATGTTGTTCGAAGATTGTGCCAATTTACAACAGCAACCGATGAACTGTAGAGGAAAAATGTTGTGTGCTTTATCCCTGTAAATGTAAGACACAGAGATTGAGAAACATATTTCAGGCATTCCCTAGTTCCTGTGAAAATATTAAATCATAAACACATGGAAGGGTCAGTATTCAGAAAAGTGCTAAGTGGTTACATAATCAAGTCCTTTAATGGCAGGATCTATTTATCCATCCCATCAGTATAAGCAGAGAAAATTAACCAGCCAGCCAGGAAAAGGCTTCAAGATTAGCTGGGTAAACCTTTGACATCTGGGACATTCGTTTTTTGAACTGGGCTTCATCTCATTGGTTCCATTAATTTTCAGGATATCTTGTTTCATCCTTGTGTTACCCTACCAGAGATGACAAGATTAAAGGTCATTTCCCATTTTGCAGGTAGCAACAGGACACGAGAGCCAACATTTTATCATCGTGAAAACCTATGTAAGGAAAATATAGTAAGATAGTAGATGATGGCAGATAACGACCTGCATGGTCCAGCCATTCTGCCCACTTAACATAATACATAGTAACATAGTAGATGATGACAGAAAAAGACCAGCACGGTCCATCTAGTCTGCCCAACAAGATAAACTCATATGTGCTACTTCTTGTGTATACCTTACCTTGATTTGTATCTGCCATTTTCAGGACACAGACTGTAGAAGTCTTGCCCAGAACTAGCCCCATTTTCAGGACACAGACCATAGAAGTCTTGTCCAGAACTAGCCCCACCACCCAAACACCAGCCCCGCCTCCCAATCTCGGCTAAGCTTCTGAGGATCCATTCCTTCTGCACAGGATTCCTTTATGTTTATCCCACGCATGCTTGAATTCCGCTACCGTTTTCATCTCCACCACCTCCCACGGGAGGGCATTCCAAGCATCCACCACCCTCTCCGTGAAAAAATACTTCCTGACATCTTTCCTGAGTCTGCCCCCCTTCAATCTCATATCATGTCCTCTCGTTCTACCGCCCTCCCATCTCCGGAAAAGGTTAATTTGCGGATTAATACCTTTTTATTTTTATTATTTTAAAAATAAGCTTTACTGAAATAAAGCTATTACTTTATATTTTTCTCTTTAAAATAATCTGGGACTCATCTGCTGCTCACAGCTGTTCAATTTGTGGTTGAATGGTAAGCAAATTCCCACGAAATGCTTATTTTACTAAGCTGCACTTGTGATTCGTGCACAGTAAATGATAGGAATTGAATGAGCTTCATCTCATTTACCATTACACACTCCTGCCCAATTTCCTAAGTTCTGTCTCAATCCCTGCATTTTTATGAGGAGCAGACACACTGGCATAGTTTGAGAGGTAAGGGGATTATTAACCCCTCAAACACTGCCTTTCTCCTGTCCCCCCACCCCATGGTTAAGCATCTCCCCCTTTCTCCCTCTTCATAGAAGCACAGAGGAGCTGTGATGAGAAGGACAATGAGGGAGTATTAAGAAGAGAAGATGCTGGACAGAGAGGAACAGAGAGGTGAGTTGCTGAGCCAACTGTGGGAGGGGACATATGATAGAAAAGATACTGGACTAAGTGAGTTAGAGGATAGGCAGGGCAAAGGAAAGGAGGCAATAGGGAAACAGAGGAGAGATGCTGGACAGAGGGAAGAGAAGGGGAGAGAGAGAGAAGGAAACTGATGCTGGCATATGAAATGGTGGTAGAAGGTCTGATGCTAGGGTTGGAGATGGGAGAAGGAGGATTGGGAGAAGGGGATGTTTCTGACATATATTGGGGAAGGGAACATGTTCTAGAAACTGATGAAGGAACTGGGGATTGGAGATGTTGATAGATGCAGAGTGAGAGTCAGTTGGGTCTGATGCGGAGGCTGGGAGAAGGGGATGATACATGTGGAAGGGGCAGAAGTAGAGAGAAAAAAGGAAAGAAAGGGTGGTGAGGACAGAGAAACAAGGAATGGAGGAACAATGTATGTGACTAACAGATGAACTTACCAGTCAGAGAAACATAATGAACATTTATTTTTATTCAGTATGACGGGTAAATCACAGGGAGAATAGTCGAATATATCGTCACAACCATCCTCTGTGATAAATTCATGTAAACCTGAACATCCAGTCTGTAAATGAAAATAAACGAGTCAACTGTTTTCTCTCATAAGAAGCCTCACATAGATGGTTTCAGAGATGGTTTGAAGATGTGGAGTGAGTAATGATTAGAGTGTTGGAAGTGTCAGGATGGGGAGGTTTGGTGTCAGAGGTGTCCTTGGAAGCAGGGGTTATCTAAATTTATATTTACCTTGCCAGTCCCTACATGGCCACTCAGACTCTCAAAACCTGGAAAAGATGGAAAAGGGAAAAATAATTAAAAGTATTTATGGTATCATCATCTCCCCCAACAATCCTCTTCCCCCATTCTCTATCTCTGTGGATAACACTCTCATCCTCCCTGTCTCAACAGCTCATAACCTTGGGGTCATCTTTGACTCCTCTCTCTCTCTCTTTCTGTACAGTATCCAACAGATGACTAAATCGTTGAGCAGGGACTGTCTCTTACATGTTGAAGTGTACAGCCCTACGTCTATCTAGTAGCGCTATAGAAATTATAAGAGTCATAAGTACATAAGTATTGCCATAGCAATGTCAAAGGAAATTAGGGAAGCGAATAAAATGGGCAACGTAATATTAATGGGTGATTTCAATTATCCAGATATAGACTGAGACTGGGTTAATGTAACATCAGTACACGCTAGGGAGGTGAAATTTCTTGACGAAATAAAGGACAGCTTCATGGAACAGCTGGTTCAGGAGCCCACAAGAGAAGGAAAAATACTAGACTTAGTCATTACTGGAGCTCATGATCTGGTGCAGGGGGTAAGGGTTGGGCTGCTGGACAAAAATGATGTTAAAGGGGCAATCAGGGAAGACAAAGCTGTAGCGGAGAAATTAAATTAATTCTTTGCTTCGGTCTTCACCAAGGAGGATTTGGGAGGGACACCGGTGCCGGAAAGGGTATTTGAAGCAGACGAGTCAGAGAAACTAAACGAATTCTCTGTAAACTTGGAGGATGTAATGGGTCAGTTCTGTAAACTGAAGAGTAGTAAATCACTAGGACCTGATGGTATTCATCCCAGAGTATAATAGAACTGAAACATGAACTTGTGGAGGAGTGGCCTAGTGGTTAGGGTGGTGGACTTTGGGCCTGGGGAACTGAGGAACTGAGTTCGCTTTCCGGCACAGGCAGCTCCTTGTGACTCTGGGCAAGTCACTTAACCCTCCATTGCCCCATGTAAGCTGCATTGAGCCTGCCATGAGTGGGAAAGCGTGGGGTACAAATGTAACAAAAAAAAACATGAACTTGTAGATCTACTGTTAGTAATATGCAATCTAGCCCTAAAATCAAGTGTGGTACCGGAAGACTGGAAGGTAGCCAATGTTACGCCGATTTTTAAAAAAGGTTGCAGAGGATATCTGGGAAATTATAGACCGGTGAGTCTGACATCGGTACTGGGCAAAATGGTAGAGGCTATTATTAAGAATAAAATTACAGAGCACATACAAAAGCATGGGCTGATGAGACAAAGTCAGCACGGATTTAGTGAAAGGAAGTCTTGCCTCACCAATCTACTGCATTTTTTTGAGGGGGTGAACAAACATGTGGACAATGGGGAGCCAGGGGATATTGTGTATCTGGATTTTTAAAAGGCATTTGACAAAGTGCCTCATGAAAGACTCCTGAGGAGACTGGAGAGTCATGGGATCGGAGGTAGGGTATTACTATGGATTAAGAACTGGTTTAAAAATAGGAAGCAAAGAGTAGGGTTGAGTGGTCAGTATTCTCAGTGGAGAAGGGTAGTTAGTGGGGTCCCGCAGGGGTCTGTGCTGGGACCACTGCTTTTTAAATATTTATAAATGGCCTAGAGATGGAAGTAACTAGTGAGGTTATTAAATTCGCAGATGACACAAAACTATTCAGGGTCGTCAAGTCGCACGAGGAGTGTGAAAGATTACAGGAGGACCTGGCGAGACTGGGAGATTGGGCGTGCAAGTGGCAGATGTTAAATATTATTAGGAAAGGGATGGAAAACAAACACAAGGATGTTATAATGCCATTGTATTGCTCCATGGTGCGACCGCACCTCGAATATTGTGTCCAATTCTGGTCGCTGCATCTCAAAAAAGATATAAAGGAATTAGAGAAGGTGCAGAGAAGGGCGATGAAAATGATAAAGGGAATGGAACGACTTCCCTATCAGGAAAGGCTGAGAAGGTTAGGGCTCTTCAGCTTAGAGAAAAGGTGGCTGAGGGGTGATATGATAGAAGTCTACAAGATAATGAGCGGAGTAGAGCGGACAGATGTGAAGCGTTTGTTTACACTTTCAAACAACAACAAAACCAGGGGACACAAGATGAAGCTAGATTATGGTAGATTTAAAACAAATAGGAGAAAGTTTTTCTTAGCGTGTAGTTAGACTCTGGAATTCGTTGCCGGAAAATGTAGTGACAGCAGCTGGCCTTACGGAATTTAAAGGGGGTTTGGATAGATTCCTGAGTGAAAAGTCCATTCAACATTATAAAGATTTTTTTTGGGGGGCGGGGGGGGGGGGGGGGTTGCCAGGTTCTTGAAGCCTGGATTGGCCGCTGTTGGAGACAGGATGCTGGGCTTGATGGACCCTTGGTCTTTTCCCAGTATGGCGGTGCTTATGTACTTATGCTTATGTACTGAGAAAGACCAAAGGTCCATCAAGCTCAGCATCCTGTTTCCAACAGTAAAGTAACTATACGCAGGAAGTCAAATACATTAGCGTTTAACTTTAAAAAGGAGACTATGATAAAATGAGAACGGTGGAAAAAAAACTTAGGGGGACAACTGAGAGGGTAAAACTGTACAACAGGCATGGACGCTGTTCAAAAATACCATCCTGGAGGCCCAGGCCAAACATATTCCACTAATTAGAAAAGAAAGACGGAACTCCAAAAGACAGCCGGCCTGGTTGAAAAGTGAGGTGAAGGAAGCTATTAGGGCTAAAAGAAATGCCTTCAGAAAATGGAAGAAGGAACCGTCTGAAAATAACAAGAAGCAGCATAAGGAGTGTCAAAGCAAATGCAAGGCGCAGATAAAGAAGGCCAAGAGGGATTACGAAAAAAAGATAGCATTAGAGGCAAAAAAGCATAGTAAATTTTTTCGGTATATTAAAAGCAGGAAGCCGGCAAAAGAATCGGTTGGGCCGCTGGATGACCGAGGGGTAAAAGGGGCTATCAAGGAAGACAAAGACGTAGCGGAGAGATTGAATGAATTCTTTGCTTCAGTCTTCACCGAGGAAGATTTGGGTGGGATACCGGTGTTGGAAATGATATTTCAAGCAGACGAGTCGGAGAAACTTACTGACTTCACGGTAAACCTGGAGGACGTAATGGGGCAGTTCAGCAGAGTAGCAAAGCTCCTGGACCGGATGGTATTCATCCTAGAGTACTGATAGAACTGAAAAATGAGCTTGCAGAGCTACTGCTAGTGATATGCAATTTATCCTTAAAATTGAGTGTGGTACCGGAAGATTGGAGGGTGGCCAATGTAACGCCCATTTTTTAAAACGGTTCCAGGGGAGATCCGGGAAATTATAGACCGGTGAGTCTGACGTCGGTGCCGGGGAAAATGGTAGAGGCTATTATTAAAAACAAAATTACAGAGCACATCCGAGGACATGGATTACTGAGACCGAGTCAGCACGGCTTTTGTGTGGGGAAATCTTGCCTGACCAATTTACTTCAGTTCTTTGAAGGAGTAAACAAACATGTGGACAAAGGGGAGCCGGTTGATATTGTGTATCTGGATTTTCAAAAGGCGTTTGACAAGGTACTTCATGAAGTCCTATTGTGGATTAAAAACTGGTTGAAGGATAGGAAACAGAGAGTGGGGTTAAATGGGCAGTATTCACAATGGAGAAAGGTAGTTAGTGGGGTTCCTCAGGGGGTCTGTGCTAGGACCGCTGCTTTTTAATATATTTATAAATGATTTAGAGATGGGAGTAACTAGCAAGGTAATTAAATTTGCTGATGACACAAAGTTATTCAAAGTCGTTAACTCGCGACAGGATTGTGAAAAATTACAGCAGGACCTCACGAGACTGGAAGACTGGGCGGCTAAATGGCAGATGACGTTTAATGTGAGCAACTGCAAGGTGATGCATGTGGGAAAAAAGAACCGAATTATAGCTATGTCATGCAAGGTTCCACGTTAGGAGTTACGGACCAAGAAAGGGATCTGGGTGTCGTCGTCGATAATACACCGAAACCTTCTGCTCAGTGTGCTGGTGCGGCTCGGAAAGCGAATAGAATGTTGGGTATTATTAGGAAAGGTATGGAAAACAGGTGTGAGGATGTTATAATGCAGTTATATCGCTCCATGGTGCGACCGCACCTTGAGTATTGTGTTCAATTCTGGTCGCCGCATCTCAAGAAAAATATAGTGGAATTGGAAAAGGTGCAGTGAAGGGCGACTAAAATGATAGCGGGGATGGGACGATTTCCCTATGAAGAAAGACTAAGGAGGCTACGGGTTTTCAGCTTGGAGAAGAGACGGCTGAGGGGAGACATGATAGAGGTATATAAAATAATGAGTGGAGTGGAACAGGTGGATATGAAGCATCTGTTCACGCTTTCCAAAAATTCTAGGACTAGGGGGCATGCGATGAAACCACAGTGTAGTAAATTTAAAACAAATCGGAGAAATTTTTTCTTCACCCAACGCGTAATTAAACTCTGGAATTTGTTGCCGGAGAACGTGGTGAAGGCGGTTAGCTTGGCAGAGTTTAAAAGGGGGTTAGACGGTTTCCTAAAGGACAAGTCCATAAACCACTGCTAAATGGACTTGGGAAAAATCCACAATTCCGGGAATAACATGTATAGAATGTTTGTATGTTTGGGAAGCTTGCCAGGTGCCCTTGGCCTGGATTGGCCGCTGTCGTGGACAGGATGCTGGGCTCGATGGACCCTTGGTCTTTTCCCAGTGTGGCATTACTTATGTACTTATGTACTTCTACAGTCTGGGCACTGATCATGACTGAATAGATATGGATGGGCTGGAGTGTAAATTTTAAGGTGCTTTGACGTTAACTTCAGAAATTTTAGTACAGTAACTGTGCTGGGCAGACTTCTACAGTCTGTGCCCTGAGAATGGCAAAGATAAATCAAACTCGGGTATACATATAAAGTATTACATACCATGTATCATTAGTTTATCTTTTGGGGCAAACTGGATGGACCATACAGGTCTTTATCTGCCATCATTTACTGCGTTACTGTGTTAATTATTCCCATTTCAAATAATTTATAAATATGTTAAAAAGCAGTGATCGCAGCACAGATCCTTGGGGAACCTCACTATCTTCCCTTCTCCATTGAGAATACTGATCATTACATAAGAACATAAGAGTAGCTATTCTGGTTCAGATCAGTGGTCTATCTGCCCATTATCCTGATTCCAACAGTGGCTAAGCCAGGTCACAAGTACCTGCCAGAATCCCAAATCGTGGCAACATTCCATTCTACCAATCCCAGGGCAAGCAGTTGCTTCCCCATGTCTGTCTCAATAGCAGACTATGGACTTTTCCTCCAGGAACTTCACCCAACCGCTGTTACCAGATCATCTAGCAAAGAGTTCTAGTGCTTAACTATTCATTGAGTGAAAAACTGTTTCTTCCTATTAGTTTTCAAAGTATTTCCATGTAACTTACTTGAGTGTCCCCTAGTCTTTGTACTTTTGCAGCAAATAAAAGATCAATTTACTTCTACACCACTCAGGATTTTGTAGACCTCAAACATATCTCCCCTCATCCATCTCTTTTCCAAGCTGAAGAGAACTAACCTCCTCATACGAGAGGAGTTCCATCCACTTTATCATTTTAGTTGTTCTTCTTTGAACCTTTTCTAATTCCGCTATATCTTTTTTGAGATACGGTGACCAGAACTGAATGCAATACTCAAGGTACAGTCGCACCATGGAAGGATACAGAGGCATTATAGTATTTCCGGAATTATTCAACATCTTTCTCCTAATATTTCCTAGCGTCCTACTTGATTTTGTTTGGCCACTGCTTCAAACTGAGCAGAAGATTCATCGTATTATCTAAAATAACACCTAGATCTTTTTCTTGAGTGCTTACCCCAAGGTGGATCCTAGCATCAGGTAACTATGATTTGGATTATTCTTTTAAATTTCATCTGCCATTTGGATGCGCAGTCTTCCAATTTCCTAAGGTCTTTGTGCAATATTTCACAGTCCAATTTCAATTTCATGTATAAATATGTTAAATAGCACCAGTCCCGGTACCGATCCCTGTGGCGCTCCACCTGTTCACGACCTCCTCCATTGAGAGATATGACCATTTATCCCTACCCTACAAGAGTTATCCTAACTTTCCCACCTGGGCATAGGTTTTGGGACACATATCCTCAGTGCAAGAGGAGAGTGCATCCACTGGTAGACAGGTCCTGGCTAGAGGAGTACTTCCTACTTCACCAGTGTGATGTTCTCCTTCTAGGAGGCATCATCCTCCAAGGTAGCACCAGTGGCTGCCAGACGGAGGTGGGATTCTCTACAACATCCCTGTTGGTCTCCTCTATGTACCTCTCTGTCTTCTTCAATCCTCCAAGTCTGCCACTCTAGCCTCAAGAGAACGGACCCATTCGTCTGAGAGCTAGGATCTCTTTGTATCCAAGCATATACATTTAACCACTCCCAACTGGGAGATAATTATACATTGACACTCATTAAAAAAACTAGATAAACACCCCTCACTCTGCCGACTGCTGTCTCCATTTAATATTTTTGAGTTTTTCAATAATTTAAAAACTTGCTAAGGTACTAAGGATATTAGTCTAATATCCTAATAAGTCTTTAACTTATATGGTATACTGTTTGAT
The DNA here is from genome assembly GCF_901765095.1 of Microcaecilia unicolor. Taxonomy (NCBI): domain Eukaryota; kingdom Metazoa; phylum Chordata; class Amphibia; order Gymnophiona; family Siphonopidae; genus Microcaecilia; species Microcaecilia unicolor. The sequence continues at coordinate 770,021,877 of NC_044031.1, read as the reverse complement.
TTATTTAATGTTTCTTCTTAGAACGTAATGAAATGTAATTAGAACTCCGTAAGAGCACTCCTCCCTTGTTATCCTTAATTATAATTACTGAATATAATGAAGAGCTGTGCTAGGGGTAGGAGGGAGTTGGGGAGAGTAGGTTGGATTGAAGACTAAACTAGGTCCTGCTGTGCCTTCTAGAGGCAATCTGTTTATGCTGTAGGCTGTAGCAGAAAGTTCAAGCTAAGTAAGTAATCAAGATTTCCGATTAATAAACCTTTGCAAATATCTTATCATCTCACATTAATTAACACCTAATTCAGGTCAGCAGGAAGGAGTGCTACCACTCCAGCAGCCAAAAACAGAAAATAGCTGTGTTTTAGAACAAAATTTGAGCATTGCTACTATCCTATTTAAAAATATGCAAAATAAGACCACGAATATTATAATTCCTCTGTATCGCTCCATGGTGCAACCTTATTTGATTATTGTGCACAATTCTGGTCACCGTATCTCAACAAAGATATAGCTGAATTAGAAAAGGATCAAAAAAAGCGAGCAAAATGATAAAGGGGATGGAACTCCTCTCATATTAGGAAAGGCTAAAGAGGTTAGGGCTCTTCAGCCTGGAAAAGAGACAGATGAGGGGAGATATGATTGAGGTCTAATAATCCTGAGTTTTATAGAATGAGTAAAAGTGTATTTTTCACATTTTCAATAAGTGCAAAGACTACGAGACACTCAATGAAGTTACCTGGAAATATGTTTAAAACAAATAGGAAGAAATATTTTTTCACTAAATTATAGTTAAGGTCTGGAACTCATTGCCAAAGGATGTGGTAACAGTGGTTAGCATATCTGGGTTTAAAACAGGTTTGGACAAATTCCTGGAGGAACAGTCCATAGTCTATTTGAAATTGACATGGGGAAGCCACCGCTTGCCCAGGGATTGGTAGCATGCAATGTTGCTACGACTAGGTTTCTTGCATGTACTTGTTACCTGCAATGACCACTTTTGGAAGCAGGATACTGGACTAGATGGACCATTGGTCTGAACCCAGTATGACTGTTCTTAGTTTTCTTAGGATATTCTGAAAAAATAAAAGGACTGACCATATAGCTAGATGTGATTAAATGGGGCACATCCAACATGGATTTGGTAGATTATTTTTAGAGATGTTATTAAAAATATGTGCAAACTTTTACCAATCAAACAAATATTATATCTGAGAAAGTAACTGCAATTGAACAAGAAGGGATAAGAATGAAGTAGATATAAAGCTACGAACTGAAAAGGGAGACAAAATGGCTAAAAAGATTTCAGATATGGGAAACTTTACAAACTGTAATGATGAAAGCTCTGTAAACTTGAGGAAAAAGATGGAACCTATGATAATACATGAGATAATAGCTTAGATTTATAACATTTTCCGAAGGTTAAAAATGGTGAAACCAATAGATATGCTGAAGAGATATCTTCAAGAAATTCTAGAATTCCTCAAGCAAGTTACCACCCTTTATCAAGTTACTATGTACTACTACTACTACTACTACTACTTAACATTTCTAGAGCGCTACTAGGGTACGCAGCGCTGTACAATTAACAAATAAGACAGTCCCTGCTCAGGAGAGATACAATCTAAAGGACGAAATGTTCAAGTTGGGGTAGTTTAGATTTCCTGAGAAAAGGTGTAGTGATTAGGTTCCGAAGGCGACATTGAAGAGGGTGGGCTTTGAGCAATGAGTTGAAGATGGGTATGGAGGGGGCCCGGCGTATGGGCTCAGGGATTTTGTCCAAGCATGGGGTGAAGCGAGGCAGAAGGGCGAAGCCTAGAGTTGGCGGTGTGGGAGAAGGGTACTTAAAGTAGGGATTTTGTCAGAGAAGTCGGAGGTTACGGGCAGGGACATAAGGGGGAGATGAGAGTAGAGAGATAAGGAGGGGCTGCAGATCGAGTGCATTTGTAGGTGAGTAGGAGAAGCTTGACTGTATGCGGTATCTGATGCGGAAGCCAGTGAAGTGACTTAGGAGAGGGGTGATATGAGTACATCGGTTGAGGCGGAAGATAGATATGCGGCCGAGTTCTGGATGGACTGAAGGTGGGATAGATTGCTAAGTGGGGAGGCCGGTGAGAGTAGGTTGCAGTAGTCAAGGCGAGAGGTAATGAGAGAGTGGATGAGAGTTCGAGTGGTGTGCTCGGAGAGGAGGGGGGCGAATTTTGCTAATGTTATAGAGGAAGAAGCGACAGTCTTGGCTATCTGCTGGATATGCGCATAGAAGGAGAGAGAGAGTCGAAGATGACACCAAGGTTGCGGGCATATGAGACAGGGACGATGAGGGTGTTATCAATTGAGATAGAGAGTGAAGGAGAGGAGAAGTGGTTTGGGTGGGAACACAATAAGTTCCGTCTTGACCAATGTTCAGTTTCAAGTGACTGTTGGACATCCAGGCAGCAATGTCGGATAGGCAGGCAAGTACTTTGGCCTGGGTTCCGCAGTGATTTCTGGTGTGGAGAGATAAAGCTTGGTGTCGTCAGCATAAAGATGATAGTGGAAACCATGAGAAGAGATTAGGGAGCCTAAGGAAATAGGTGTAGATTGAAAAAAGAAGGGGCCCAAGGACAGAACCCTGGGGAACTCTGACAGAGAGCGGGATAGGGGAGGGAGGATGAGCCATGAGAGTGCACTCTGAAGGTACGATGGGAGAGATAAGAGGAGAACCAGGAGAGGACAGAGCCCTGGAACCCAAAGGAGGACAGTGTGTCGAGAAGTAGGTTGTGATTTGACAGTGTCAAAAGCGGCGGATAGGTACCAGATATGTACCAGAAAAAGAACTGGTCAGCAATTCTGGAAACTTCTGAAACGGAACAAGCTAAACCAGCAACTTTGATAGCTACATTAGCTTTAACACCAGATAAAGCATGGCTTTTTAGACTGTTTTTCAGAAACAGGGACAAATTATTTCTTGGATTTAAAATAAACTTGTTTCCTGACGTTTTGAAAGAGACTCAAAGAAGGATGAAAACAATTTTTACTTTTAAAACCAGCTGTTCTCCAATTAGGAGGAGTATATTTATTTAAGATTTCCTTGCAAATGTATCGTTCGACATAATTTGACAAAATATGTTTTTTCGGATCCTTCACATTTAACAACATTCATTGCCTCTAAAAGTTCAACGGGCGTTTAATATATTCATTAGCTGTCCCATTCTAGGTATAATTACTTATAATAATTATTTCTTCTTATATGCCTCTTGAAATTTGGAGTCCTTGGATCCAATTCTAGTGGACTTGAGTGTTAAAGCTTCACTGTTATATATTATAATGGATGTCTCAACACCACCTGAAATTAAACATGACCAAAACCGAGCTTCTCATTTTTACCCCCCAAACCCACCTCCCCGCTCCCCCCCGTTTTCTATTTCTGTTGATGGCTCTCTCATTCTCCCTGTCTTCTCAGCTCGAAACCTTGGGGTCATCTTTGACTCTTCTCTCTCCTTCTCTGCTCATATCCAGCAGATCGCCAAGACCTGTCGTTTCTTTCTTTACAACATCCGTAAAGTCCGCCCCTTTCTTTCCGAGCACTCTACCAAAAACCCTCATCCACAACCCTTGTCACCTCTCGTTTGGACTACTGCAATCTGCTTCTTGCTGGCCTCCCACTTAGTCACCTCTCCCCTCTCCAATCGGTTCAAAACTCTGCTGCCCATCTCGTCTTCCACCAGGGTCACTTTACTCATACTACCCCTTTCCTCAAGTCGCTTCACTGGCTCCCTATCCGTTTTCGCATCCTGTTCAAGCTTCTTCTACTAACCTATAAATGTACTCACTCTGCTGCTCCCCAGTATCTCTCCACACTCATCCTTCCCTACACCCCTTCCCGTGCACTCCGCTCCATGGATAAATCCTTCTTATCTGTTCCCTTCTCCACTACTGCCAACTCCAGACTTCGCGCCTTCTGTCCCGCTGCAACCCTACGCCTGGAATAAACTTCCTGAGCCCCTCGTCTTGCCCCATCCTTGGCCACCTTTAAATCTAGACTGAAAGCCCACCTCTTTAACATTGCTTTTGACTCGTAACCACTTGTAACCACTCGCCTCCACCTACCCTCCTCTCCTCCTTCCTGTACACATTAATTGATTTGATTTGCTTACTTTATTTTTTGTCTAATAGATTGTAAGCTCTTTGAGCAGGGACTGTCTTTCTTCTACGTTTGTGCAGCGCTGCGTACGCTATGTAGCGCTATAGAAATGCTAAATAGTAGTAGTAGTAGTATAATGTATTATACTCTTTAGCTTTGTTCTTCGGAAGTTTGTAACACTTTTCTGTTTCAAGTGTTTAACCTTGAAAGATGAATGTTGATGTAAATGAAAAAATATAATAAAAAATATATGGATAAGGATGTGTCAGTGAATAAATTATTCTGGATTTGCAAAATGTATTAGGCAAAGTCCCTCATGAGAGTCTACAGAGGGAATGAAAATCAAAATGATGCGATAGGAAGTCTGGAACAGGCTAAAACAGAGAGAGGCTTAAATAGTCAACTGTCTCATTGGAGAAAGAGAGATAGTGGAGAGTCACTGGTGCATTTGTATAACTTATATATAGTCTGGAAAAGGGAACGGGTGAGCAACGTGATTAGATATGCAAATGAACACAAATTTATTTAAGTTAGTAGGAGTTGTGAGATGACCTGGTGAACTGGGGAATTGCTTTCTAAATGGTACATGATTCTGATATGCATATGTGCTGGTGGATGGGCATTTGTCAGTGTGCATTCGGTTTCTTTGGGTTTTTTTCCATATGTTTGGGGTTTTTTTCTGATTATTTCACGTAGCTAAATAAAATACATTTTAAACACATTCAGCCTTTTAACATACAGTAATCAGTTTCGTATTTATGAATCCATAGGTAAGTTCATATTACATTGATTTAATGCACACTACACTTTTAATCAACTGCTAACTAACCTACTACATATCCCCAAACAAGTGCAAAATGATGCCATAGAGAGAAAAATTGCTCCTAACTATAGCTTCAGACATTGGTTCCACATTAGAGCCTATTTCAAAGGAAAGACTCTTGGAGTCATTGCGGAGAACAGATTGACTCCTCAGCTCAATGTGTGCTGGTGATCAAAAAAGCAATAGAATGTTAGGAATTATTCAGAAAGCAATGCAGAATAAAACAGAAAATATTATAATGTATTTGTTTCACTACGTGTGGAAACTGTGCCCTTCATTATTGCCCTTCATTTCTGGTTGCCCCATCGCAGAAAGGATGAAAAGAGAAAAGACTACATCTATGATAGAGAATTATAAAACCATGAGTGGATCCTGATAGAATTTTGTTCTAATCCACTTTGGCACATCTTATCAAAGAGAACAGAGAAAGCAGAATCGACACCTTGCTCTGATAACCTTCCTTCTAACTGTACAAAGTTCTGCAATTCTTGACTTTTCAGAGTTATTCCCCTTTTAAGAGGTGATTGTACCTGAGAGGCTGGAAAGCGCCAGGGTGATCAGCAGAAAAGTTACAGCTCCATCCATGATCTAGCACAGGTAGTCTTTCTCTCTGGTCTCTGAGTCATCAGATTCTGCGCTGGATCTGCGAAGTGCACTCTATATATACGGGAAGAGTCACTCCACCCTCACTGGGGGAAGAACCAGAGGAAGACAGAGATTGGAAAGTTATGACTTACGTTATTGGTAGGAGATTAAAATATTGCTGAGGAATTACACATTCTGAAATGGTACAGGGGTCCAATCGTAGAGACAAAATAGAGTGTCACCCCATCTTTTGGTCTCGTGTCAACTTGGAAGTACCTGAGGTTAGATCTAAGGATTTAAAAAGGTTGCATTTTCTCAGGACATCTAATACTTTACACCACAAGAAATGCCCAAGACAAATAGTATTAATTAAATTCTTTGTGCCACATATCTTGAATGTAAGCTTCTACCTTGTTAATTGTTTTAACCACATTATCTGACAATGAGTTCCAGAGCCTAACTAGAAAAGAAACTTTTGTATTTCCCCCATGACCTATTATTGGTCATCTTCACCATTCTCCTTCCCACCGTACCCATGTCTGACAGGCAGAAGTGTAACTAGACCGGTGTCTGTTAGAAGTTCTGGGAAATTGATGGTGCCTAGCTGAGCCTGTTTACACCTGGATCACTGTTCTGATGCTGGACCTTTCTCCTACGTGAAGGTGTGACTGCTCCATGTATCTCTCACAACTGCAGGACCCCACTTCTGTTAGAAAATCTGTTTATACTTTAAAAGGTATTACGTGTCCAATTAAAATGGTGTAAAGCAGAGATTCTGTAAATATCTACCACTGGTCCATCTTGTTTAACACTTGGTCCCTATCTGGGGGTGGGGGTGACAGTGTTTCCAATGCACAGCTAGCACAATAGGGCTACAAGGCTGGACAGGACCACCAGAAATGGCAATAGCACCCCACCCGCTACTCCCCAGCATAAATAAAAGCCAACCCATGCATTTTTGACAATACCTTACTGCCATTTTCCACCATAAGGGCTGAGACACCAAAGCCTTTAATACACTGCCAGATTTTCTGACTCTCCTGCTGACTCAACACCCTTCCCAAATCTGCCATCCTAAGATTCCCCCCAATTGGACCACAGGATCCAAAATCTTTCAATATGGGAATATCCCAGAACAATAAAACACATTTTAAACTGCTTTATGGCTTTTCTTTAGGAAATTATAAAAAAATCTTTTAAAAATCCTGCTATGCTAACTGCTGCTACCACATTCTCTGCAAACAAATTCTAGAGTTTAATTAATCATTAATTGAAGAAATATTTCTGTGATTTGTTTTAAATTTACTACTTAGTAGCTTCATTGTATGTTTCCGGGATTTGTAGCATGGAATGTTGCAAGTACTTGTGACCTGGCTTGGCCACTGTTGGAAACAGGATAGTGGGCTAGATGGACCATTGGTCTGACCCAGTATAGCTACTCTTATGTTCTTATGAATTAATGGCAATTGGTGTCAATATTTGCTTGTTAAGTAGCAATTATCGGTACTGATGGGCTTGTTAACTAATTAAGTTTCACACACAAATCCAGAATAAGTCCCAGGGTTAATGTCTTTCATTGTTCGATCTGCTTTGTAAAATAGCAATCATATGTTTTTTTGTGCAGGACATAGTACATAAACTCTTTTATTATCAACTATTGAAGTTATAAAACAGGGGATGATAATCTTCATGCCTCTCAATCGGGTTTTAGATCAAACCTTAGCACTGAGACTGTTATTGCCTCGTAAAATTCTGGCTGAGGGCAGGAAGGCACTGACGTATTTGATAATATCCTCTTGGGAGACAGCCTGGCTAAATCCCACGCTTGGCGGTGAGTCCGGATTTTCAGTGCCCGGCCATTTCACAAAGGTTTGGACAATTTTCATTAACCATTATCAAGGTGCACGTGAGCAAATCCACTGCTCCTTCCTGGGATGTGTTATTTATTTAGGATCTTGCCAGGTAATTGTGTGCTGGATTGGCCACTTTTCAATAGAAGATGCTGGGCTTGTTGGATCTTCAGCCAATATTAATGACCTTATTAAGTGAACAGACAGAAATGTTCCAGCCATTAATGCAAGAAAAAAAACTGTCCTGTGTCAGAAGGACGCACATGATAAGCTGTACTCTGCACATACATGTACTGACTTTACACAACAACATAGATGATGAAACCAAGATAAGGGCAGGCCAGTTGCTCTTCGAGATCTGGACCAATCATGAATTGCCAGCAAGGTACTGACAGGGAAAAGACATTACTGCTTATGGCCAGAAACCCTATATAATAAGAGGTTTTCTGGACACCAGCCAGTCCATGAAGGGGATCTCCAGCCTCCAGCAGATGAACCAAAAAGATGTGCCCCGGCCAAGAGGCAGCGCAGAGAAGATGTCACCTTTGGCCTTGGTGGGAAACTTCTATTCATAGAAGAGAGACAGAGAAAGAAAGAAAGAAAAACATCTTTATTTGGAAGAGAAAACTAATGGTAAGCGTGGGTTAAATGGAATCCTTTATTTTTTTTATTTCAAGTAATATTAAAAACCAGGGGCTGTTTATCATTGTGTGAAATAAAGAGAAATAGTACATAGGAGTCATTCATTTATGCTACTCATAGTTTTCCTACTTTATCTGTTGTAACATTAGCATTTGTACAGAACGCAAGACTGACAGTTACTGTTTGCTTTTCCTTTCTTAGATCTTTCTCAAATCTCTCTCACTTAAAAGCAGAAAACAGCCTAGAGAGGTTTTGCTGTTGCTGATCTATTGAATGTATGTTTTCCTCTTGGTGCAATTATAGATTTATCTGTGGGCAGTTGTCTATACAAGTAGTTTTTGATTGGTTGTAAGTGAGAATTATTTATGCAGTGATTGATGGTCGAGGCTGTTAGGTGAAATGCAACACCCATAACTGCTTGTTATTACTGCCATGAACCTCTTGGTTCTACTGAGTCATTCTTTTCCACAGAGAGCATATCAAGGGGTGCTTAGATGGAAATCTGTCTGTATCAACTAAGGCCAGTGCCGGGCAGACTTTTACGGTCTGTGTCACGCAAACAAGACAGATTCGGATAGGATTTAGCGGCAACTCCAATAGTTGAAACACAAGGACAAATCCAGGTGGACTTCTACGGTCTATGTCCCTGAAACATCAAAGAAAGACCTTGATCAAGTAAAAATCTCACGAACATTGTTGATTTAATTAGAAATGATATTGAATAGCCAATATTATAGTATTACTGAAACCTAATAAGGATCCCAGTTTAGTGCAAAATTATAGGCCATTATCTTTAATAAACTTAGATGCCAAAATATTTGCCAAAATTCTTGCAGAGAGAATACAACATTTTTTACCCAAACTCATTCACCCAGAAAAAGCTGGGTGAAAAAGCTTTTGATCGTGTAGAATGGCCATATCTGTTCAAAGTACTGAAATGGTATGGTTTATCTGATGAATCAATTAATATAATAAAGGTCTTGTATACTTCCCCAACTACATATATTCAAATAAATGATGTAAATCTCTAAACCTTTCACTCCAACAAGAGGCACTAGACAGGGTTGCCCATTGTCACCATTACTATTTAATTTAGCTCTAGAACCATTACTAACAGCTATTCGTCAACATCCCCTTATACACGGTGCTAAAATTGGTCAACAAAATATTAAATTAGCAGCATACGCGGACGATGTTCTATTATTCACTTCTCCTTCCTCAATACCTCACATCCTGTGCTTAATCTCTAAATTTGCTGAAATATCTGGTTATAAATTAAATACCACAAAAACTGAACTTCTGCCTATAAACTGTGTACATTTGAAACATGTTATTAAACAATATAATTTTCAATGGAATGAAAATCAAATTAAGTACCTGGGAGTTCTTTTCGGCCCCACTATTGAAGACACTATTAAATATAATTCTGATAATATAATTAAAATCACTGAAACATTAACTCAAAGTGGTCCCCTTTAGGGCTCAACTGGTGGGGTAGACTAGAAACTATAAAGATCATGATAGTGCCAAAAATTAATTACATTCTTAGTATGCTCCCTGTATTACTGAATCCTCCAACATATAAGAAAATTGAAGCTAAACTAATACAATTTTTATGGAGTAATAAAACACCTAGAATTTCTGTTAAAAAATTGAAAGCTTGCTCACTAAAAGGTGGTGTCAATTTCCCTAGTTTCTATGAATACCACATATCCTTTCTTTTAAAACAAAACTCAGCTTATAAGTATGATAAGGAACAACACATCACATCACCATGGTTCCATCTTGAACTACTAAAGCAACCAGATACACCAACACATTTCTTTCCTTGGTCTCAACAGACTAAAATCTCTTCCAATGTTTTGTTTAAAACTCTTAAAACAGTTTTCAAAGAACTTGATTCAGTTCTTACACACCCATTAACACATACCATATACATCCCAATTTGGAATAATCCAAAGTTCAAAATTAACAACTCTTGTATTAATTGGACTGCTTGGAAAAGAGCTGGCATTTGGTCCCTTAATGATGTCATAAAAGATCACTCTTGGCTAACCTTTTCCCAATTATGTATAAAATTTGGCCTCACAAATTCTCAACACTATAAATGGATCCAACTCAAACATTGTGTAACTAATACATTAGATATAAGTAAATTAACTACTGAGTTACCCACTTGCTGGAAACTCTGCAAATCATTTATGTCTTCCAAAAAAGTTGCATCTACATGGTACAAAATACTTCAATTAGCTAAATTTAGCTCACCAACTAGTACCATGCAATCATGGGAACATGATCTAAACACCCAACTAAATGAAAAAGAATGGGAAAAATTCTGGTTCAAAACTACTCATACCACCAAATCAGCGTCCATTTCACAATCCATGTTCTACCTAGCACACAGGGCCCTATGGACTCCAGCTAAACTCGCCAAAATGAATACGACAAAAACCAAAAATAATATGAATAAATGTTGGACATGTGAAAAGGATGTTGGAAATCTCAAACATATTATTTATTCTTGTTCATTTGTTCAAGATTATTGGAACTCTGTATGGAGCACAATATCATCTACCTTGAATATTCAAGATGTTTTAACATATAACATAGTCATATTTGGATCCCTAATGATACAATCACCACTAGACAAATATCAAGCACAATTATTAGACATAATGTTACATCAAGCCTTAAGAACCCTTTTCTTTTGTTGGAAAGACCTTACCAAAGTAACGTATTTAACTTGGTGGAATTCTGTGTGTATATTAGCTAAATATGAATATGCTGCGGCTGAAAAATATAACTCACTTGTTAAATACAATAAAATATGGACTTCTTTACTAGGTCAACTGCATAATAACCTCTCTTAGAGTTGAATTTATGTATGATCATGACTTATTATAGCAATAATTCTTGTATAATCTTAGTCTGAACATGTAGGCTGATGCTTTGTTATTGTTAATCTGTTATGCTGGTTATTTACTTTTATTTTAGCCATTTGTTATTGACTACAAAACACAATAAAAATATTGGAACAAAAAAAAAAAAAAAAAAGAAATGATATTGAATGTTACTGTTGTCACTTACTATGTTACTATGATTTAAACACAAAAGAGTGTCCGTTCTTTCACTCATCACCTTCAGATTTCTAGCCCATTCAAAAATTCAAAACATTCAAAATCCATTTTTGAACCAGGAAAATGTCGTTTTGAAAATGGCCATTTCCTACAGATTTTGTAGATATTTTGCGCTCACTGCATTTTACTTTTCTGAGTATTAGAAAAAAAACACCTAAGATAAAAACACACAAAAACAAGTCACTGGGACACATGGGGGGAGGGCCAGCATTCATATACCTCGATGATCAATTTCCCATGCTGTTCCAAAATAGCACCAGAACAACGTTGGGTATTAACTCCAAAATGATCAATCCTAATGGCATGCAAATTTACGTATGTTCTTAGCATTGCTCATCAGGGGAAAAGTACGGAAGGATTGTGCCTGGGCATGCGATCAAGCACAATCCTCCCACACTTGCTTGACAAGTCTGAACTGTCAAACATTCCAAAGGGTTACCCCAGGAACTCAAAGGCAAGGCCCTGGTGGTCTAGTGCCCACCAAGCTCCCACACCCCTTCAGACACTGACACCGGGCAGCCCCCCGAACCCCTGGTACCTTCAATGGAGGAGGGACACAATTCCATTCCCTTCTCCAATGAGAGCTGCCTCCAAAATGGTGGTGCCCAGCCCTGCAAAGTGTATCCTGTTGTAGCAGACCAGAGTACATTAGCACTGGTAAATGCAGGCACTAGCCACACAGACATCTCAGCAGAGCAGAGGGGTAGCCTAGTGGACTTCACATAAAAGGTCCCAGGTATGGGGAGCCCTTAATAACCCACCAAAACCTACAGTAAACTACTACAATAGTCCTTATGTCTGCAGGTACAGGTGGGTTTTGGTGGGTTTTGGAGTATTCACACTTTCCACCACAAATGTAATAGCCTGGGTCTCTTTCTCTACAGTGCACTGCAATGATCACTAGACTAATCCAGGGACCTAATTGCTGCTCCAGGACTGACCATAACACCTGGGGGGTGGGATGAGATCAGTGAGCAATGGTTGAGTAAGGGGGAGTCATGCCTTAATCCCTCCAGTGGTTATCTGGTCATTTAAGACACTTTTTATGACTTAGGCCTCTATTTAATAAGGCTATGAGTGCTGACATCTCCCAGGTGTGGCTGATTTCCTTGCTTATTTATGGAGAAAGAGGGATCTGAGGAAGATTTAAGAGAGAAAATGTAAACAATAACTGTCAGTCTTGCATTCTCTATAAATTCTAATTTTACAACAGATAAAGTTGAAAAACTGTGAGTCGCATAGATGAATAACTCATACATACTTGGAATAAATAAACACATTTCTCTTTATTTCACACAATGATAAACAGCCCTGGCTTTATATTACTTGAAATAATGTGAAACTTCAAAACAATAATGGATTCAGTAAAAGCCATGCTTACCATTACTTTTCTTTTCCCAATAAAGATGTCTCTCTCTCTCTCTGTTCTTTGAATAGAAGCTTCTCATCATGGCCAAGGGTGACATCTTCTCCATGCTAGCTTGGGTGCATTTTTTTGGCTTACTATTTCCAAAGTATGAACCACTTTAGCATTACAATGTGCCACATATGTGAGCAAGTACAACATAAAAACTCACTTATGCGGAAACTGTAGAAGGTCAAGACTAACAGAAATCTTTCCAAACCACTGCTTATTAGAAAACAAATAATAGTCAGCCAGCCCTAATTGACCTCAACTTGGGTCTTAACCATCAACTGCATGCATCACATCCCTTCATTAGCATAAAAGCTACTTTTACACCCAGGCTGCAAAGACTGGAGACTTATATGTACAGACCTCACTGTCAGCTTTTCAGGTCTGTCACACAGCTCTGCCAAACTTACCTGTACCTTGGTGGAATCTTTTCATGACCATACAGATTAACCTGAGTGTGGATAGGACCAAGGCACCTTTTGTACAAACCTGTTGTTGATGGTGTCTAGGGATAATTTTTATTTAGCCACAATCTTCAATAACAATAAAGGAGACCTGACATGACTTGTGTTTGGCCCTAACGGCCTGCATCAGGGTTCTAGAAAATTATTAAACAACAAATAAATAAAAGCATAAACATTAAAAATTCACAAATTTGTCTATGAAAGGAAACAAGTGTAAACGATACATACCTAGGAATTTATCATTTCAAATATATTCCCAGACAAGTCATGAAACAAAGAGGGGCATAATCGAACGTCGCCTGCCAAATAGATCGCCGGCGGCGCTACAGCTGGTCGGAACCGAATTATCGAAAAAGATGGCCGGCCAGCTCTTTTTTTCGATAATACGATTTAGCCTGGCCAAATGCTGTGGATTTCGCCGGGTTTGAGTTGGCCGGGTTTGCTTTTCAGCGATAATGGAAAGTTATGTCGGCCATCTCAAACCCCGGCCAAATTACAACAAAGTTCTTTTTCTGTCCAAAAGTGATCTTGATTAGTTGCAGAAAGAACTTGTCTGGTTTTAAGCCTTTTAAGTTCTAATAGATTTGTGGCTTTCAATTTATTTAGATTATGCCTTCATGTTTATATACATATTTGATTACACACTTTTCAATTAAATGAGCCCATTTACAATTTCTATACCTTTGTATACTTTTTTAGATTGATATTAATAAGCTTAATGTCTCTATTTTATGTCTCTGTTATATAATAGTTTTCAAACATTTATTTGTGCATATATTTCTTCTTAATATATGTGTCTTATATACTCGTTTTTAAAATATTCATTTGTGCATATTCATCCTTTTTAATATATGTTAGATTAAGGTTTAGAGGAATGGAGTGAAGAATATTCTTGGTCATTTGTATATGGATAGGGACAGTCATGGGAGATGGGTCACTTCTTTCAATCTGTGCTACCAAAATTTGATGAGATGGTTAAAGGGGTGAAAGTGATTGGGGGAGATATGAATGGTGCTATAAAGGCAGATGGAAGATACAGGGAAAAAGATAAAAGCCCCAGAGAGAAAGGTAAGGCTTTGCTAAAGGGTATGCAAATATATAACTTCACAGATATGTGGAAATAACAAAATTGAGTAGCTAAGGATTATATGTTTTACTTCTATAAAAATGATTCATAGTAACATAGTAGATGACGGCAGAGAAAGACCTGCATGGGCCATCCAGTCTGCCCAACAAGATAAACTCATTTGTGTTACCTGACTTTGAGTTATATTTGCCATTTTCAGGGCCCAGACTGTAGAAGTCTGCACAGCACAAGCCCCGTCTCCCCCTACCGGCTCTGCCACCCAATCTCCACTAAGCTTCTGAGGATCCATTCCTTCTGAACAGAATTCCTTTATGTTTATCCCACGCATTTTTGAATTCCGTTACCGTTTTCATCTCCACCACCTCCCGCAGGAGGGCATTCCAAGCATCCACTACTCTCTCCGTGAAAAAATGCTTCCTGACATTTTTCTTGAGTCTGCCCCCCTTCAATCTCATTTCATGTCCTCTAGTTCTACCACCTTCCCATCTACGGAAAAGGTTCGTTTGCGGATTAATACCTTTCAAATATTTGAACGTCAGTATCATGTCACCCCTGTTTCTCCCTTCCTCCCCATCCATACAGTGTATCACTTTGCATTTCTTCACACTGAATTTTAATTGCCAAACCTTAGACCATTCTTCTAGCTTTTTCAGATCCTTTTTCATGTTTTCCACTCCCTCCGGGGTGTCCACTGTGTTACAAATCTTAGTATCATCCGCAAATAGGCAAACTTTACCTTCTAACCCTTCGGCAATGTCACTCACAAATATATTGAACAGAATCGGCCCCAGCACCGATCCCGGAGGCACTCCACTACTCACCTTTCCCTCCTCCGAGCGAACTCCATTCACCACCACCCTCTGGCGCCTGTCCGTCAACCAGTTCCTAATCCAGTTCACCACTTTGGGTCCTATCTTCAGCCCATCCAGTTTATTTAAGAGCCTCCTGTGGGGAACTGTGTCAAAAGCCTTGCTGAAATCTAAGTAGATTACGTCTATAGCACGTCCACTGTTCAATTCTCCGGTCACCCAATCAAAGAATTCAATGAGATTCGTTTGGCACGATTTCCCTTTGGTAAAACCATGTTGTCTCGGATCTTGCAACTCATTTTCTTCCAGGAAATTTACTATCTTTTCCTTCAGCATCGCTTCCATTACTTTTCCAATAATCAAATTGAGGCTTACCGGCCTGTAGTTTCCAGCTTCTTCCCTATCACCACTTTTGTGAAGAGGGACCACCTCCGCCGTTCTCCAATCCCTCGGAACCTCTCCCATTTCTAAGGATTTATTAAACAAATCTTTAAGAGGACCCGCCAGAACCTCTCTGAGCTCCCTCAATATCCTGGGGTGGATCCCATCCGGTCCCATGGCTTTGTCCACCTTTAGTTTTTCTAGTTGTTGATACACACTCTCTTCCGTGAACGGTGCTATATCCACTCCATTCTCAAATGAACTTTTGCCAGTCCATCGTGGTCCTTCTCCCGGATTTTCTTCAGTAAAAACAGAACAAAAGTATCTATTTAGCAAATTTGCCTTTTCTTCATCATTATCTACATAGCGTTTTGTTGTATCTTTTAGTCTCACAATTCCCTTTTTAGTCATTCTCCTTTCACTAATATACCTGAAGAAATTTTTGTCACCCCTCCTTACCTTTCTAGCCATTTGTTCTTCCGCTTGCGCTTTCGCCAGACGTACCTCTCTCTTGGCTTCTTTCAGTTTCCTCTGGTATTCCTCCCCGTGTTCCTCGTCTTGAGTTTTTTTGTATTTCTGGAATGCAAACTCTTTAGCCTTTATTTTCTCAGCCACTTGCTTGGAGAACCATAGCGGTTTCCTTTTTCTCTTGCTTTTATTTACTTTCCTTACATAAAGGTTTGTGGCCCTATTTATAGCTTCTTTCAGCCTGGACCACTGTCCTTCCACTTCTCATACGTCCTCCCAGCCCATCAGCTCCCTCCTTAGGTATTCCCCCATTTTACTAAAGTCAGCACGCTTGAAATCCAGGACTTTGAGTTTTGAGTGGCCGCTCTCCACTTTAGCTGTTATAGCAAACCAAACCGTTTGATGGTCACTGCCGCCCAGGTGGGCACCCACTCGGACATTTGACACGCTATCCACATTTGTGAGCACCAGATCCAGCGTCGCTCCCTCCCTCGTGGGTTCCATGACCATTTGTCTGAGCAGAGCACTTTGGAAAGCATCCACAATCTCTCTACTTCTTTCCGATTCCGCAGACGGAACCTTCCAATCTACATCCAGCAGACTGAAATCTCCCAGCAACAGCACCTCTCTCTTCTTTCCCAACTTTTGAATATCTGCGATCAGGTCTTTATCTAATTCTTCCAATTGTGTTGGAGGTCTGTAGACAACACCCACGTGGACAGAGGTTCTATCATCTCTTTTTAAGGTGATCCATATCGCTTCTTCCTTACCCCAGGTCCCTGTCATTTCGGTTGCTGTGATATCATTTCTCACATATAGAGCTACTCCTCCACCTTTACGACCCTCTCTATCCTTCCTAAATAGATTATAGCCTGGTATGTTTGCATCCCATTCATGGGAACCATTGAGCCATGTCTCTGTGATTGCAACAACGTCCAAGTCTGCCTCCAACATCAGGGCTTGAAGGTCATGAACTTTGTTGCCAAGACTGTGAGCATTTGTGGTCATCACTTTCCATATACATTTACATTTCCTGGTATGTGTTTCAACATTTGATATTTTGGTGTGTTTTCTATCTTTGGGCCCCTTCATATCTTTTTGTTCCACCTTAATTTCTTTTGCTGTTTCTTCTGGCTCAGTTCTATTATTAGGAACCTCACAGAGCTCTAATGGAGCAAAATAATTCTGTAGGCGGCTAAATGGCAGATGACGTTTAATGTGAGCAAGTGCAAGGTGATGCATGTGGGAAAAAAGAACCCGAATTATAGCTACGTCATGCAAGGTTCCATGTTAGGAGTTACGGACCAAGAAAGGGATCTGGGTGTCGTCGTCGATAATACACTGAAAGTTTCTGCTCAGTGTGCTGCTGTGGCTAGGAAAGCAAATAGAATGTTGGGTATTATTAGGAAAGGTATGGAAAACAGGTGTGAGGATGTTATAATGCCATTATATCGCTCCATGGTGCAACCGCACCTTTAGTATTGTGTTCAATTCTGGTCACCCCCATCTCAAGAAAGATATAGTAGAATTGGAAAAGGTGTAGCGAAGGGTGACTAAAATGATAGCAGGGATGGGACGACTTCCCTATGAAGAAAGACTAAGGAGGCTACAGCTTTTCAGCTTGGAGAAGACATGGCTGAGGGGAGACATGATAGAGGTATATAAAATAATGAGTGGCGTGGAACAGGTGGATGTTTCCAAAAATACTAGGACTAGAGGGCATGCGATGAAACTACAGCGCAGTAAATTTAAAACAAATCTGAGAAAAGTTCTCTTCACCCAATGCATAATTAAACTCTGGAATTCGTTGCCGGAGAACGTGGTGAAGGCGGTTAGCTTAGCAGAGTTTAAAAAGGGGTTGGACGGTTTCCTAAAGGACAAATCCTTAAACCACTACTAAATGGACTTGGGAAAAATCCACAATTCCATAAATAACATGTATAGAATGTTTGTACGTTTGGGAAGCTTGCCAGGTGCCTTTGGCCTGGATTGGCCGCTGTCGTGGACAGGATGCTGGGCTCAATGGACCATTGGTCTTTTCCCAGTGTGGCATTACTTATGTAAAATAATATATGTATTATAATACAGCAGCAAATTTTAGTTAAAATATTGTTGGAAAAGGCAGGTTTTTTACATTTATAAAAACCAAAATAAGATGGAAGATCTCGCATAAGAAAAAGCTCTGTTTCTTGTGGTAGAAAGCTTAACAAAGTGAAGACATTTTTTGGATGATCAAAGAGTCCATTGAGCTATATCTGTTTTCAACATTTTTGAAAAATAAAGTGAAAGTCCCAAATTAATGATTTTTACATAAGACACAATTGATCTGGTATTGTTTTACACTAACTGAAGCCTTTGTAAACTAGTCTTACAGTAATCTGCTGGTAACTGAATCATGCAGAACCTTTATTAGATGACACTCAGTCAAAAAAGGTTTCAATTGATGAATCATGCAAAGATTTCACTACATTCCTAATCTGTAAGTACATTTCATTGCACTATCACATTAAAAGCCCATAGTTGCTGTATCATTCAATAGAAGTGATTTACCTAAAACCTTAGGCGTAATACATAACACTCACAGTTTATGAGGCAACCATATTGCAGAAGATTTATCTTCATTCAAAATCAACTTATGCTTACACTGCCAATCTGAATTTGAAGTTTACAATTCAACTTAGAAATTACATCCTGGTCATCCTTCAAGAAGATAACCTGGATGTCATCTGCAACAAAACAAATAAAAATATATTTCCCAGTCATCCAGCAGTTCTGCCAATGGACCAAATACAAGTTAAAGAGAGTAGGTGATCCTTGAAGTGCCCCTCTCACCAACTCTCTTTTAAATTAAATTTCCTGATTCTAACACACTGGGGTATATTCTATAGGTAGTGCTTAAAAATCAGCGCTGAAAACTTTACACATTTAGTGCAATTCTATAAAGAGTATGCATCCTTTATAGAATCATGCTTTCGCATAAACTGCGCCTAACTGTATGCACCTGCCATTAAGGCCTGCACCTAAAGTTAGGTGGAGTCTGGACATATTCTGTATCAATGTGCATAACATTTGGGAACACTCCTGTACATGTGTTAGTATTTATGCACACATCATTATAGAATACATAATTATAATTACTACCAATTAGTGCTAATTTGTTGTTGCCTAATTATCAGTGCTGATTAGCTTGTTACTCAAATTATGTGTGTTAAATTGGATTTGCGCCCAATTCAATCTGCATAACTCGTAGCGCTATATATGTAATCTGACCCACTGTGTACATTTGGAAAAATAAGATCCAATCCATTTCAACTCAAGAGAATCAATTCCAACACTGTGCAGTTGTTTCAGCAACCACAAATTGGACACAATATCATAGGCAGCAGTAAAGTGTAACTGGACCCACAAAGCGTCATATCCCTGATCTGCCTTCATCAATACCTCATCAACAATCGCCATTACCAAGGACTCAGTACGAAGGAGGTTTGATTGAGAATAGGAGACAGCATGACGTCAAAAAGTTGAAGCCACACAGCCGTCGTTCTGCGTATACTCAAAGCAAACAAACCTACGAGCTGCTGCATCCACATTGTCATCCTTTATTCTTGGTAGCTTTTTAATTTAATATAATTTCAAACATGCCAGCTTGTGCAGCAGATGGATGTACACAGAGGAAGTATAATAACGGAATAATCTTTCATAGGTAGGGTAGTAATTTGTTAGAAATCGTAATCAGTGTGTCATTTGGACGGGCTGGTTATAGGGACACTCTAGCATGTGTTATATTCGTGCAGAGATTTTTCTTTCTCCTAGTAAGAGGCCACTAAAACAGACATGTTATGAGAATCAGGTGCTCAAGATTGAGAGTTTCTATCTATTTATTTCATGATTTATGACATTTATATCAGAGAAACTCAAACAGGGATTTTCAAACTTATTCAATATATATTCTACATATTCAAGGAAGTTTGAAAAAATTAGTTTGTGGGTGTCTCCCCCTTGTTGCCAAACAAGATTCCAATAAAGAAATCTGTAATGTCAAATTAACCAACAGGGAGCCTGAAAGCTCCAGATAGGGAAAATACATAAAGTATTACAGAATCCACTATTTTTTTATTTATTTTTGTTGCATTTGTACCCTGCGCTTTCCCTCTCATGGCAGGCTCAATGTGGCTTACATGGGGCAATGGAGGGTTAAGTGACTTGCCCAGAGTCACAAGGAGCTGCCTGTGCCTGAAGTGGGAATCGAACTCAGTTCCTCAGTTCCCCAGGACCAAAGTCCACCACCCTAACCACTAGGCCACTCCTCCACTGTTGCTACTATTTGAGATTCTACATGGAATGTTGCTATTCCACTAGCAACATTCCATGTAGAAGTCGGCCCTTGCAGATCACCAATGTGGCCACACAGGCTTCTGCTCTGTGAGTCTGACGTCCTGCAGGACGTCAGACTCACAGAAACAGAAGCCTGCGCAGCCTTCTACATGGAATGTTGCTAGTGGAATAGCAACATTCCATGTAGAATCTCCAACAGTAGCAACATTCCATGTAGAATCTCCAATGGTATCTATTTTATTTTTGTTATATTTGTACCCTGCGCTTTCCCACTCATGGCAGGCTCAATGCGGCTTACATGGGGCAATGGAGGGTTAAGTGACTTGCCCAGAGTCACAAGGAGCTGCCTGTGCCTGAAGTGGGAATCGAACTCAGTTCCTCAGTTCCCCAGGACCAAAGTCCACCACCCTAACCACTAGGCCACTCCTCCACTGTTGCTACTATTTGAGATTCTACATGGAATGTTGCTAGTGGAATAGCAACATTCCATGTAGAATCTCCAATAGTAGCAACATTCCATGTAGAATCTCCAATAGTATCTATTTTCTTTTTGTTACATTTGTACCCTGCGCTTTCCCACTCATGGCAGGCTCAATGCGGCTTACATGGGGCAATGGAAGGTTAAGTGACTTGCCCAGAGTCACAAGGAGCTGCCTGTGCCTGAAGTGGGAATTGAATTCAGTTCCTCAGGACCAAAGTCCACCACTCTAACCACCAGGCCACTCCTCCACTCCAAGTTAGGAGTAGGATAATATCATTGGCCCCAGTGAGGAGAAAAAGAGAAAAAAGAATCATACGCAAAAACTCATATATAAATGAGAAAATCGGATGATTTAAAAAAAACTCTTTTCCTCCTATATTTTAACACAGTGAGAGACACCTTACAACAAACCAATTGAATGGGATAAACCCGATACAGACTGTGCACGACTCAACATGAATCATTCAATAAACTGGAGCATCCCCCCATGTATATGCACATAAACAAGCCTAAACACTCTGTTATATCCCAGAACCACTTATTAACCGCCAAGCACCCTGCCTACACTTCGGGATTATATATTCATTCAGATAATGGGTCAGCTGTTCATCCTGTGAATCTACAGATCCAGCAATACTTAGCTCCAGGCTGAAGTGGCCCCCGGGAAATTAGGCTGTCCGCAGCTTAACCAGAGAGGTGTTCCGACAATCCAGCGTAAACTCATGACACCCTCAACATGTCACCCTTGCGTATGATAAAGAAAGCCAGCAGATCAATGTCACAACAAAAAGATTTTATTGAAGATACCGTGTATGAACAAATCGCCCGACACAGGCCGTGTTTCGCCCACCTAGGGCTGCGTCAGGGGCTACAATGAACAAATATATAATAATTATCATAGATGATATTATATATTTGTTCATTGTAGCCCCTGACGCAGCCCTAGGTGGGCGAAACACGGCCTGTGTCGGGCGATTTGTTCATACACGGTATCTTCAATAAAATCTTTTTGTTGTGACATTGATCTGCTGGCTTTCTTTTCCATATTGGATTTTGCAGATCGTTTGCCTTGTTGTTTTTTGGGACCCTTGCGTATGATTCTTTTTTCTCCTCACTGGGGCCAATGACATTATCCTACTCCTAACTTGATAGTGCATTCTGTAATACTTTATGTATTTTCCCTATCTGGAACTCCCTCCCCCCAAATGCAATACTCCAAACCCCTTCCACCCCCTTCCTTTACCAGCTCTCAGTACACCATGGAGCACCCCAGCCCCCCCCATCCCCTAACCCACTCCCCCCTACCCCACTACCACCGCCCATCCCTCTACCCCCAACATCTCCAATGAGTTCTAGGAAGAACTCTACACGCATAGACACCCCACCTCCTCCTAAAAGTTGCAGGCTAATGGGATGCATAAGCATAACAATTCAAAGCTGTTTATCTCGCCTTAAGCCACCCTACTACTATAAAAAAAAAATTAAAGGAAAGGGGGGAGGGAAGGGGATGAGGAAAAAACAAAAATCACCAAATTTGCATATTTGCCGATATTATCGGCGAGATAAACCAGAAGTACTATTTAAGTCCCCTGTGTTGTGTCTTCTCTCTCTGAACGTAAACCAAGAAGGTCGAAAGCAGCATAGCTTAGGCGACATCGCTGCCATGATTATAGCTCGAAAAATATACTATGGAGATCTGCTGTATAGTAGAAAGTTCTCCCTCCCCCCACAAGGAGGAGATAGAAACATAGTCCAGCCTTCGTCCATGAGGCCTCAAAAGTGTCACAATTAATCCCAATGGCTCGCCAAGTCAGAGTCACAAAAGAGCCGCAGCAGTCCAAACAGTGCACCACCACTGACACATTGTCCAGATATTCAACCATCTTTCACCACATTACCTCTTAAGTCCGCTTGTTTGTGGCCATAATGCAGGATTTTCATAATCACTGCTCTCGGCCTGTCATTTTCTTGCCTTTTCGGGCCTATCCGATGTGCCCTTTCAACTTGCAGGGGTCCTTCCAGGTTATTAAGTTGCAGCGCCTGAGGAAGCCATCGTTCCAGAAAAGTCGCCAGTTCTGAGTCCTTCAGTCGCTCCGGTAATCCTATGAGTCTTAAGTTATTACGTCGCGATCGGTTTTCTAGATCGTCTAGTTTCTGTTCCAATTCAGTTACTTTCTGTTGCATAGCCTCCGCTGGTCCCGCGGTTTCCACCATGCGGTTCTCAATATTGCTAATTCTCTGTTGCATTTGATCCAGGTCTAAATGAAATCCGTCTAGGCGTTCGTGAGCTGCCTCGGTTCTGTCAAATAAAGCTTGTAGCTTTTTATCCAAAGCTGCTTCCACCGCTGCTGTAACTTCCGCAGTTATTTCAGCAGTCCACGCCGAGCACACCGAGGAACACTGTTGCGTCTGATTATCTGCCATTTTGGCTTCCAAGCTCTTGTTCTTCTCCTTTTCCTGTATTTTTGCTGCCATCGTATTCCGTTCTGGTGGTTTAGTACCAACTTCTCTCGCCCGCTCCTTTCACAGTTTCCACAGGAGTCTTCACGCCACAAAAAGATCCACTTTAAGCTTGTTTAGTGAGTAAGATTAAGAGGAAGTGCAGGAGCTCCGCTTTTCAGCGACCGCTCACCCTCATGGCACCACGTGATCTCCTATATCTAGTTTTTAATTAAGTGCAATATATTCTCTCCCATCTTATTGGTTAGGCTCCTGGCATTCGCATATAGACATTTCAAACTTTGTTTGTTGTTCCTATTACCTCTTGCTCGGTAGTTGTCAGTGTTAATTTGCAATCTTTTGTCCGGTTTTTATTTAAGGATACCTTCCTGCTTATAATCGAACGAGAATAACGCCCAAGTTCCGACCTAAATCGGGAGATGGGCGTTTATCTCACAAAAACGAATAACGCGGTATAATCAAAAGCCGAATTTGGGTCGCTTTCAACTGCACTCCGTCGCGGATGCGGACAAAGTGGACGGGGGCGTGTCGAAGGCGTGTCGAAGGAGGAACTGGGGCGTGGTTATCGGGCGAACAGAGATGGGCGCCCTTCGCCGATAATGGAACAGTTTTGAGCTAGAATTTAGGACACTTTTCCTGGACCCTGTTTTTTTACGAATAAGGCCCCCAAAAGTGCCCTAAATTACCAGATGACCCCCAGAGGGAGTCGGGGATGACCTCCCCTGACTCCCCCAGTGGTCACTAACCCCCTCCCACCACAACAAATGATGTTTCACAACTTTTTACTTTCACCCTCAAATGTCATACCCTCCTCCCAAGCAGCAGTATGCAGGTCCCTGGAGCAGTTGTTAGGGGGTGCAGTGGACGTCAGGCAGGTGGACCCAGGCCCATCCCCCCCCCTACCTGTTACAATTGTGCTGCTTAATGCTATTAGTCGTCCAACCCCCCCCAAACCCACTGTACCCACATGTAGGTGCCCCCCTTCACCTCTTAGGGCTATAGTAATGATGTAGACTTGTGGGCAGTGGGTTTTGAGGGGGATTTGGGGGGCTCAACACCCAAGGGAAGGGTGCTATGCACCTGGGAGCTCTTTTACCTTTTATTTGTTTTTTGTAAAAGTGCCCCCTAGGGTGCCCGGTTGGTGTCCTGCCATGTGAGGGGGACCAGTGCACTATGAATCCTGGCCCCTCCCACGAACAAATGCCTTGGATTTATTCGTTTTTGAGCTGGGCGATTTCATTTTCCATTATCGCTGAAAAGCAAAATCGCCCAGCTCACACCTTGACGAATAAAACATGGGCGTCTTTTTCTTTTAAAAAATACGATCCGCCCCGCCCCTTCACGGACCCGTTCTCGGAGATTAACGCCCATGGAGATAGGCGTTTCTGTTCCATTATGCCCCCACTTATCTACTATGGTCTCTTTTGCAACCTCGCTATCGGGATACCCTATTTTCCCTGTTTTGGTGATAATTTTGAAAGGTACCTTGTTCTGGACCACTCGTTTTTGAAAGACTGTCGGCCTTCCCCTAGGTTTTAGTTTAAAAGCTGCTCTATCTCTTTTTTAAATGCCGACGCCAGCAGCCTGGTCCCACCCTGGTTAAGGTGGAGCCCCTCCTTTCAAAATAGGCTTCCCCTTTCCCAGAATGTTGCCCAGTTCCTTACAAATCTAAAACACTCCGCCCCTGATAATGAGTGTGACTGTTGGGCAGACTGGATGGACTGTTCAGATCTTTATCTACCATCATTTACTATGTTGCTATGCTACAATGTTACTATGGGTAGAGTGGATGGACCGTTCAGGTCTTTATCTGCTGTCACTTACTATGTTACTGATAAAATCAAAATGTAACCTGTTCCGGGGCAGAGGGAGCACGGAATGAGCGGAGCAGACAGGCGCGCAGTACCCCCCCAGCGGCTTGCACCTGGGGCGAACCACCCCCCCCCCCCCCCCCGGTACGCCATTGGCTTGTTATTATTTGAAGTTGCGGGTTTTTATCCCTGAATTTGTGGGTAGCTTCTTTATTTTTTTTTTCTTTTATTTGACTTAATATATCACCGATTGCCCAAAATTGTCGCCATGATATCATTGCAAGTAAGTGTGTCAGGTGGCGCTCAGTCCCGCCTTTTCCTGTCCTCTTTCGTTTCCTCATTGGCTATGGAAGGAGTTAATGATTATTATTATTATTAACATTTGTATAGCGCTACCAGACACATGCAGCTCTGAACACCTGACACAGAGAGACAGTCCATGCTCAATAGAGCTTACAATCTAAAATAATACAGACAGACAAGACAAGACAAGACAATTAAGGGCAAGGGAAGTACTGGGTCAGAAAGGGAACAAGGGGAGGGCAATTGATTAGTAGCTAGGAGCCAAAAGCAGTGGTGAAAAGGTGGGTTTTCAGCATACATTTGAAAACAGGTGGAGATGGAGCTAGACGTATAGGCTCAGGAAGTCTATTCAAGGCATAAGGTGCCACGAGGGAAAAGGAACAAAGCCTGGAGTTAGCAGTGGAGGAGAAGGGGGACGACAAGAGAGACTTGTCCAGTGAGCGGAGTTGACGGGGAGGGATGTAGGGAGCGATGAGAGTGGAGAGGTAATGGGCGGCTGCAGAATGGATGCATTTAAAGGTCAGTAAGAGAAGTTTGAACTGTATGCGGAAGCGGACAGGGAGCCAGTGAAGTGACTTGAGGAGTGGGCTAATGTGGGTATAACGGTTTTGGCGGAAAAGAAGTCGTGCTGCAGAATTTTGGAAAGACTGGAGAGGAGAGTGATGGCTGAGAGGAAGACCAGTGAGAAGTAAATTGCAATAATCCAAGCGAGAGGTGACAAGGGTTTGGATAAGGGTTCTGGTAGCGTATTCTGGCTGCTTTCTGACACCTGGGACATACTTTATAAGACACATCAGGGGCTTAGCCATGGGTGGTTTGGGGTCAGGCCCGCCCAGCAGCAGTGTTCCTGTACAGCAATTCTGGTCGCAGGCTCAGGTCGCAGCGATTCCCACACGCTGCTGCCTGCCGCTCAACAATCTCCTTGCAGCTACTAAGCGCTAACCTGGAAGCCTCTCCTCTGCCGCATCTTGACTGGGCAGAAACCGGAAGTTGTGGCAGAGGAGAGGCTTCCGGGTTAGCGCTTAGTAGCTGCAAGGAGATTGTTGAGCGGCAGCAGCAGGCAGTGTGTGGGAATCGCTGCGAGCTACAGGAACACTGCTGTTGGCGGGCCTGCAAGAAGGGTGAGGGAAGATGGGGTGAAAGTTGCTGCACGGGGGAAGGGATGATGGGGAAAAGATGTTGCACGGGGGAGGGAAGACGGGGGACATCAGCTGCACAGGGGGGAGGGAAGATGGAAGGAAAGATGGAAAGATGAGACATAGTGGGTGGGGGAGATGCTGCACGGGGAAGAAGGAAGAGATGCAGCAAAGGGGTGGAGGGGTGAGGAAGGGAGAAGTCTTGGCTGCATATGAGGTGGAGGGGAGGGAGACATGCTGCATAGAGAGGGGATAGGTGGTGAGAGGGGGAGAAATGTTGAACATAGGGGTGGAGAAAAGGGAGAAATGGTGGGCATAGGGGTGGAGGGAATGGAGAAATGTTAGACATGATGGTAGAGGGGAGGAAGGTAGAGATGCTGTATGGGAAGGGGAGAGAGATATTGGACCCAGAACACAAAGGAGAGGGAGAGAGAGATGGTGGACAGTGGGAATGAGAGGGGAAGATAGACATGGGGGTGGATGAGAGGGAGGGAGAGGTACACAGTAGGTGTTGAGGGGGGAAAATGGGCCATGGGGGAGAGGACAGGAATGAAGAGAGAAGGGGCAGGAAAATATAAGGCTACCAGGGTGGGGTGGGTAGGGGATCAGATGCTGGTTAGAAGGGTGGAGGGAGGAAGACGATGGGAATGGTGGAACCCTGTGGGAGAGGCCAAGAGGAGGAGAAGGGGGTGGCAAGGAAATGAATGAGAGATAGTGATTACAGAGGGTAGAAATATGGTAATGGGGAGTAGATTAAAGATAAAAGAGAAAGTAGGGATAGGGAGGAGTAAGATGGGGAATGGGAGAGCTAGTGGGTGAAAGAAGAAGATGGAAATTTGATAGGTAGTTGAAAAGTAAAAAGGAGACGAAGAAGGGTGACAGAGAGGCAGAAAAGAGCTAAAAGGAATGATCAATATGTCAGAGGCAGGAATAGTGAGGGAACAGACAGGAGAGAGGCTAACCTTTAAAATCCGCTACCTACGTTCCTGTACCAGCTCCGCCGAATGCCTCTGGCTGAAATCTCATGCCCTTGCCGACTTCATACACTTCAAGTTCATGCTGACCTCCTTCCAATCTGCCCTTTTGCTTGCTAAACAAGACTATTACATCCAGCTAACCAATTCTCTCGGCTCTAACCCTCGACTTCTCTTCGCCACACTGAACTCTCTCCTCAAAGTGCCCACATCTCCAACTCCCCCCTCACTATCTCCTCAGACTCTAGCTGAATTCTTCCACGACAAGGTTCAGAAAATAAACCTTGAATTCTCAACCAAGCCACCCCCACCTCTCCCTCCCCTTATCCGTTCCACTAACTCCCCACCCCCTCCGTCCTTTTCCTCCTTTCCTGAAATCACTGATGAGGAAACAACACATCTTCTCTCCTTCTCGAAACTAACTACCTGTTCCTCTGATCCCATTCCTACCCACCTTCTCAACACCATCTCTCCTACTCTCACCCCTTTTAGCTGTCATATCCTCAATCTTTCACTTTCCACTGCAACCGTTCCTTAAGAAGCCTTCACTTGATCCTACCTGTCCTTCCAACTATCGACCCATCTCCCTCCTCCCCTTCCTCTCCAAGATACTTGAACGTGCCGTTCACCGCCGCTGTCTTGATTTTCTTTCATCTCAAGCTGTTCTTGACCCATTCCAATCTGGCTTCCGCCCTCTTCATTCAACTGAAACTGCACTTACAAAAGTTTCCAACGACCTGTTACTGGCCAAATCTAAAGGTCTCTATTCTATCCTCATCCTTCTCAATTTATCCGCTGCTTTAGACACTGTTGATCACAACCTACTCCTTGATACATTATCTTGGATTCCATGGCTCTGTTCTTTCCTGGTTCTCCTCCTACCTTTCACTTCGCACCTTTAGTGTAAACTCTGGTGGATCTTCTTCCACTTCTATTCCACTACCAATCGGTGTACCTCAGGGTTTTGTTCTCTTTCCTCTCCTGTTCTCCATATACACTTCTTCCCTTGGCTCTCTGATATCATCCCATGGCTTTCAATACCATCTCTACGCTGACCACTCCCAGATCTACCTCTCTATCCCCGATATCACAACCAGCATCCAGGCCAATGTATCAGCCTGCCTATCTGATATCGCTGCCTGGATGTCTCAACGTCATCTGAAATGTAACATGGCCAAAACCGAACTTCTCATCTTTCCCCCTAAACCCACCTCTCTCTCCCCCCTTTCTCTATTTCTGTAGATGGCACTCTCGTTCTCCCTGTCTCATCAGCTCGTAACCTTGGGGCCATCTTCGACTACTCTCTCTCCTTCTTTGCTCACATTCAGCAGATTGCCAAAACCTGTCATTTCTTTCTCTATAACATCAGCAAAGTCCGTCCCTTCCTCTCTTAGCATGCTGCCAGAACCCTTATCCACACTCTTATCACCTCTCGCCTAGATTATTGCAACCTGCTTCTCACCGGCCTCCCACTTAGCCATCTCTCTCCTCTTCAATCAGTCCAAAACTTTGCTGCACGACTCATTTTTCGCCAGAATCGCTATGCTCACATTAGCCCTCTCCTCAAGTCACTTCACTGGCTCCCTATCCGTTTCCGCATTCAATTCAAACTTCTCTTACTGATCTACAAGTGCATGCACTCTACCGTTCCCCAATACCTCTCCACTCTTGTCTCTCTCTATGTCCCCCCTCAGGTACTCCGTTCTGTGGATAAATCTCTCTTGTCTGTCCCCTTCTCCCCTACTGCTAATTCCAGACTCTGTTCCTTTTATCTCGCTGCTCCCCAAGCTTGGAATAGACTTCCCGAGCCTGTACGTCTAGCCCCATCTTTGGTCATTTTCAAATCCAGGCTAAAAGCCCACCTCTTTGACGCTACGTTTGTCTTCTAACCACTACTCACTTGCCCTGTACCTTTTATCCCCTCTTTAATTTCCTTGCCTCTTGCTTGTTCTGTCTGTTTGTCTGTCCTATTTAGATTGTAAGCTCTTTGAGCAGGGTCTGTCTCTTCATGTATGGTGTACAGCGCTGCGTATGCCTTGTAGCGCTATAGAAATGATAAGTAGTAGTAGGAGGAGGAGAAAAGACAAATGGACTGCAGCCGCTTAAAGAAGAATTAGCAGATGACAGAGAGGAAAGCAGAAAAGAGAAATTGGAACCAGCAAGATGGAAAAATAAAATGTCCAGACAACAAAGGTAGAAACAAAGCATTTTATTTTGAATGTTTTAAATGGAATATGTTAGCTTCTGGAAATGTGCATAGCAAATGTCTTTGTATTGTGTTCTGTAGAAAAGGAAAGGTATCTCTGTTTTATGTCTGCAGTGTTGCAGTAATGCTATGTTTAACTTCTTGGGGTTCCCTTTCAATTTTTGTCTAAATATTTTTATTTCTAATTTGTGATCCCTTGTTCTGTATTTGGTGAGGTTCTGTTGGTGTGATAGTAATGGCAGGTGGGAAATTGGAAGGGAGGCAAAGAGGAGAGGGAATCGGGGAGGGGAGCCCTACTTTATTTTCTGGCCTGGGCCCAAGCAGGTCTAACACCATTCCTAACCCTTGCAGTATAGCTGGTGAGGATTCCCAGACATCCCCAGCTAAGGATCTCCTCCAAAGGCGGCCAGAACTCCCTTCAACCAAGCTCTGGCAACAGCATCCTTGAGCCATCGACAGCTAAGCATGTGTGGGGTGCTGGCATCAGTGGCTTAGGGTCATTGCTGCTGCCTGCCAAGCTTGGTAAAAGAGAGATCTGGCCACCTTCAGAGAAAGTCTTCAGCTGACTGAGCTTGAGGATCCTCATTAGCTAAAGTATTTATATTTTGAGGTGGAGGTAGGGCGGAGCAGAGAAAATGTTGTGCCCACCCAAAACTGGCGGTCTGGTTATGCCAGAGACATTGGTGTGGGTTTAAGTCTGATGCACCTGCGTGGGTGTCTTTGTAAGAAACAAAATGTTATATTAAAGTCACCAAGCCCGCAGGTTTCCTAAGTTCTAGTAGCGTTTTTTATTTGAAAGTATATATTGTGTATATGATTTTGATTCTTACTGACTTTTTTTTTTTGGTCATTATTTTTTTTACAAGCACACATTAGGAAATATGGTCCACATGGGCTGCACATTTCATTTGTTGACTAATGAATTAAGTGCTCGGTGAAACGGGTCCCCGTTGGGACCAGGATTCTACTGCCTGAGACTGCCATATAAGCTAAGTTCAACTTTTAGTTCCCTTTTGATGGGGTTATACCACTGTCACTATATTGTAGATGAAATTTGTTTGCACCATAAAAAAAGTTTTGCATAAAAAAAAATTGTCCATTGGTATGGTTGGGGGCTTTTGTGGTGGATGGTAGGGGCTGTGGTTTGGATGCTGTGACGTTGCACTTGTTGGCATCTGTAGGGGTACCATAGTCCTCTGGCTAAACAGTAAGATAAAGGAAATCATTAGAGCCAAAAAACAATCCTTCAGAAAGTGGAGAAGAGAACCAACTGAAAGTAACAGGATAGATCTTAAGGAATGCCAAGCCAAATGCAAAGCGGAGATAAGGAGGGCAAAAAAGGACTTTGAGAAGAAATTAGCGTTGGAAGCAAAAATACATAGTAAAAATTTTTTTAGATACATTAAAAGCAGGAAACCGGCCAAAGAGTCGGTTGGGCCGCTGGACGAAAATGGTGTTAAAGGGGCGATCAAGGAGGACAAAGCCGTAGCGGAGAAATTAAATGAATTCTTTGCTTCGGTCTTCACCGAGGAGGATTTGGGGGGGACACCGGTGCCGGAAAGAATATTTGAAGCGGGGGAGTCGGAGAAACTAAACAAATTCTCTGTAACCTTGGAGGATGTAATGGGTCAGTTCAGCAAGCTGAAGAGTAGTAAATCACCGGGACCTGATGGTATTCATCCCAGAGTATTAATAGAACTAAAAAATGAACTTGCGGAGCTACTGTTAGAAATATGCAATCTGTCCCTAAAATCGAGTGTAGTACCGGAAGACTGGAGGGTAGCCAATGTTACTCCGATTTTTAAGAAGGGTTCCAGAGGAGATCCGGGAAATTATAGACCGGTGAGTCTGACGTCGGTGCCGGGCAAGATGGTGGAGGCTATTATTAAGAATAAAATTGCAGAGCATATACAAAAACATGGACTGATGAGACAAAGTCAGCACGGATTTAGTGAAGGGAAGTCTTGCCTCACCAATCTAATGCATTTTTTTGAGGGGGTAAGCAAACATGTGGACAATGGGGAGCCGGTTGATATTGTATATCTGGATTTTCAGAAGGCGTTTGACAAAGTGCCGCACGAAAGACTCCTGAAGAAATTGCAGAGTCATGGAATCGGAGGTAGGGTATTATTATGGATTAAGAACTGGTTGAAAGATAGGAAGCAGAGAGTAGGATTGCGTGGCCAGTATTCTCAGTGGAGGAGGGTAGTTAGTGGGGTCCCGCAGGGGTCTGTGCTGGGTCCGTTGCTTTTTAATGTATTTATAAATGACCTAGAGATGGGAATAACTAGTGAGGTAATTAAATTCGCCGATGACACAAAATTATTCAGGGTCGTCAAGTCGCAGGAGGAATGTGAACGATTACAGGAGGACCTTGCGAGACTGGGAGAATGGGCGTGCAAGTGGCAGATGAAGTTCAATGTTGACAAGTGCAAAGTGATGCATGTGGGTAAGAGGAACCCGAATTATAGCTACGTCTTGCAAGGTTCCGCGTTAGGAGTTACGGATCAAGAAAGGGATCTGGGTGTCGTCGTCGATGATACGCTGAAACCTTCTGCTCAGTGTGCTGCTGCAGCTAGGAAAGCGAATAGAATGTTGGGTGTTATTAAGAAGGGTATGGAGTCCAGGTGTGCGGATGTTATAATGCCGTTGTATCGCTCCATGGTGCGACCGCACCTGGAGTATTGTGTTCAGTACTGGTCTCCGTATCTCAAAAAAGATATAGTAGAATTGGAAAAGGTACAGCGAAGGGCGACGAAAATGATAGTGGGGATGGGACGACTTTCCTATGAAGAGAGGCTGAGAAGGCTAGGGCTTTTCAGCTTGGAGAAGAGACGGCTGAGGGGAGATATGATAGAAGTGTATAAAATAATGAGTGGAATGGATCGGGTGGATGTGAAGCGACTGTTCACGCTATCCAAAAATACTAGGACTAGAGGGCATGAGTTGAAGCTACAGTGTGGTAAATTTAAAACGAATCGGAGAAAATGTTTCTTCACCCAACGTGTAATTAGACTCTGGAATTCGTTGCCGGAGAACGTGGTACGGGCGGTTAGCTTGACGGAGTTTAAAAAGGGGTTAGATAGATTCCTAAAGGACAAGTCCATAGACCGCTATTAAATGGACTTGGAAAAATTCCGCATTTTTAGGTATAACTTGTCTGGAATGTTTTTACGTTTGGGGAGCGTGCCAGGTGCCCTTGACCTGGATTGGCCACTGTCGGTGACAGGATGCTGGGCTAGATGGACCTTTGGTCTTTCCCAGTATGGCACTACTTATGTACTTATGTACTTATGTACTTATGTACTTATGAAAAGGTACAGCGAAGGGCGACGAAAATGATAGTGGGGATGGGACGACTTTCCTATGAAGAGAGGCTGAGAAGCTAGGGCTTTTCAGCTTGGAGAAGAGACGGCTGAGGGGAGATATGATAGAAGTGTATAAAATAATGAGTGGAATGGATCGGGTGGATGTGAAGCGACTGTTCACGCTATCCAAAAATACTAGGACTAGAGGGCATGAGTTGAAGCTACAGTGTGGTAAATTTAAAACGAATCGGAGAAAATGTTTCTTCACCCAACGTGTAATTAGACTCTGGAATTCGTTGCCGGAGAACGTGGTACGGGCGGTTAGCTTGACGGAGTTTAAAAAGGGGTTAGATAGATTCCTAAAGGACAAGTCCATAGACCGCTATTAAATGGACTTGGAAAAATTCCGCATTTTTAGGTATAACTTGTCTGGAATGTTTTTACGTTTGGGGAGCGTGCCAGGTGCCCTTGACCTGGATTGGCCACTGTCGGTGACAGGATGCTGGGCTAGATGGACCTTTGGTCTTTCCCAGTATGGCACTACTTATGTACTTATGTACTTATGTGTGCTTATAGTAGTTTTAATGTTTTTGATTGATATAAAAAGAGTTGCTATTAATGATTGCCTTTGGTGATTCTCCGCTGAGGTTTGGACCAGTTAGTGGGAGACTCATTTAATTTTGGAGTATTCCTTCTAGTGTTAATTTGGCACATTTAATGGTCCAAGGCTGAGCTCCCGGCAGGCAATGCGCTCTGCCAGCATCTACCTACCTTACTTATCACTCACTTCCTGCTCTTTTTCATGTTGACGCACGTAAAGTAGCCATAAAGTTTGTTGAAGCGGAATGCGTGTCACGTGGGCGGTGGGGAGGGCGCTCGTTGGGCGCAGGCTCAGCGTCACGTGGCTGCGGCAGCCCTCCAATGTCCCGGCATTCCGCCTGCCGGAGTTGCCCTGTGCGCATGCGTAGCTCTCTGTCTGAGTCAGAGTACGGGCGGTGCGCTCAGCCAAGATGGCGGAGGACGATTCGTGGGGTAAGTTTCAGATGCGGCCCCTGGGCCCTGAGCCGGAGCAGCGGCTTCTCCCCTCTGTCCACGGATGTAGGGCCGTAGTTCCTGACCCCGCGCAATCAGTTTTCGCCTCATCACCAGTCTCACCCCACCCCGGGCAATAACTTCTTCCAACTCCAGTCTCTCCACCCCGGGCATTAACTCCTCTGCTCAACTCCAGTCTCCCCACCCCGGGCATTGACTCCTCTGCTCAACTCCAGTCTCTCCACCCCGGCCAATGACTCCTCTGCTCAACTCCAGTCTCTCCACCCCAGCCAATGACTCCTCTGCTCAACGCCAGTCTCTCCTCCCCAGGCATTAACTCCTCTGCTCAACTCCAGTCTCTCCACCCCGGGCATTAACTCCTCTGCTCAACTCCAGTCTCTCCACCCCAGCCAATGACTCCTCTGCTCAACTCCAGTCTCTCCTCCCCAGGCATTAACTCCTCTGCTCAACTCCAGTCTCCCCACCCCGGCCAATGACTCCTCTGCTCAACTCCAGTCTCCCCACCCCGGGCAATGACTCCTCTGCTCAACTCCAGTCTCCCCACCCCGGGCATTAACTCCTCTGCTCAACTCCAGTCTCCCCACCCCGGGCATTAACTCCTCTGCTCAACTCCAGTCTCTCCACCCCGGGCATTAACTCCTCTGCTCAACTCCAGTCTCTCCACCCCGGGCATTAACTCCTCTGCTCAACTCCAGTCTCCCCACCCCGGGCATTAACTCCTCTGCTCAACTCCAGTCTCTCCACCCCGGGCATTAACTCCTCTGCTCAACTCCAGTCTCTCCACCCCGGGCATTAACTCCTCTGCTCAACTCCAGTCTCCACCCCAGCCAATGACTCCTCTGCTCAACTCCAGTCTCTCCACCCCGGCCAATGACTCCTCTGCTCAACTCCAGTCTCTCCTCCCCAGCCAATGACTCCTCTGCTCAACTCCAGTGTCTCCTCCCCAGCCAATGACTCCTCTGCTCAACTCCAGTCTCCCCACCCCGGGCATTGACTCCTCTGCTCAACTCCAGTCTCTCCACCCCGGGCATTGACTCCTCTGCTCAACTCCAGTCTCTCCACCCCGGCCAATGACTCCTCTGCTCAACTCCAGTCTCCCCACCCCGGGCATTGACTCCTCTGCTCAACTCCAGTCTCCCCACCCCGGGCATTGACTCCTCTGCTCAACTCCAGTCTCTCCACCCCGGCCAATGACTCCTCTGCTCAACTCCAGTCTCCACCCCAGCCAATGACTCCTCTACTCAACTCCAGTCTCTCCACCCCGGGCATTGACTCCTCTGCTCAACTCCAGTCTCTCCACCCCGGCCAATGACTCCTCTGCTCAACTCCAGTCTCCCCACCCCGGGCAATGACTCCTCTGCTCAACTCCAGTCTCTCCACCCCGGCCAATGACTCCTCTGCTCAACTCCAGTCTCCCCACCCCGGGCATTGACTCCTCTGCTCAACTCCAGTCTCCCCACCCCGGGCATTGACTCCTCTGCTCAACTCCAGTCTCCACCCCAGCCAATGACTCCTCTACTCAACTCCAGTCTCTCCACCCCGGGCATTGACTCCTCTGCTCAACTCCAGTCTCTCCACCCCGGGCAATGACTCCTCTACTCAACTCCAGTCTCTCCACCCCGGCCAATGACTCCTCTGCTCAACTCCAGTCTCTCCACCCTGGCCAATGACTCCTCTGCTCAACTCCAGTCTCCACCCCAGCCAATGACTCCTCTGCTCAACTCCAGTCTCTCCACCCCGGCCAATGACTCCTCTGCTCAACTCCAGTCTCTCCTCCCCAGCCAATGACTCCTCTGCTCAACTCCAGTGTCTCCTCCCCAGCCAATGACTCCTCTGCTCAACTCCAGTCTCCCCACCCCGGGCATTGACTCCTCTGCTCAACTCCAGTCTCTCCACCCCGGGCATTGACTCCTCTGCTCAACTCCAGTCTCCACCCCAGCCAATGACTCCTCTACTCAACTCCAGTCTCTCCACCCCGGGCATTGACTCCTCTGCTCAACTCCAGTCTCTCCACCCCGGCCAATGACTCCTCTGCTCAACTCCAGTCTCCCCACCCCGGGCAATGACTCCTCTGCTCAACTCCAGTCTCTCCACCCCAGCCAATGACTCCTCTGCTCAACTCCAGTCTCCCCACCCCGGGCATTGACTCCTCTGCTCAACTCCAGTCTCCCCACCCCGGGCATTGACTCCTCTGCTCAACTCCAGTCTCTCCACCCCGGCCAATGACTCCTCTGCTCAACTCCAGTCTCCACCCCAGCCAATGACTCCTCTACTCAACTCCAGTCTCTCCACCCCGGGCATTGACTCCTCTGCTCAACTCCAGTCTCTCCACCCCGGCCAATGACTCCTCTGCTCAACTCCAGTCTCCCCACCCCGGGCAATGACTCCTCTGCTCAACTCCAGTCTCTCCACCCCAGCCAATGACTCCTCTGCTCAACTCCAGTCTCCCCACCCCGGGCATTGACTCCTCTGCTCAACTCCAGTCTCTCCACCCCGGCCAATGACTCCTCTGCTCAACTCCAGTCTCCACCCCAGCCAATGACTCCTCTACTCAACTCCAGTCTCTCCACCCCGGGCATTGACTCCTCTGCTCAACTCCAGTCTCTCCACCCCGGGCAATGACTCCTCTACTCAACTCCAGTCTCTCCACCCCGGCCAATGACTCCTCTGCTCAACTCCAGTCTCCCCACCCCGGGCATTGACTCCTCTGCTCAACTCCAGTCTCCCCACCCCGGGCATTGACTCCTCTGCTCAACTCCAGTCTCCCCAGCCAATGACTCCTCTGCTCAACTCCAGTCTCCACCCCAGCCAATGACTCCTCTACTCAACTCCAGTCTCTCCACCCCGGGCATTGACTCCTCTGCTCAACTCCAGTCTCTCCACCCCGGCCAATGACTCCTCTGCTCAACTCCAGTCTCCCCACCCCAGCCAATGACTCCTCTGCTCAACTCCAGTCTCCCCACCCCGGCCAATGACTCCTCTGCTCAACTCCAGTCTCTCCACCCCGGCCAATGACTCCTCTGCTCAACTCCAGTCTCTCCACCCGGGCATTGACTCCTCTGCTCAACTCCAGTCTCTCCACCCCGGCCAATGACTCCTCTGCTCAACTCCAGTCTCTCCACCCCGGGCATTGACTCCTCTGCTCAACTCCAGTCTCCCCACCCCAGCCAATGACTCCTCTGCTCAACTCCAGTCTCCCACCCCGGGCATTGACTCCTCTGCTCAACTCCAGTCTCCCCACCCCAGCCAATGACTCCTCTGCTCAACTCCAGTCTCCCCACCCCAGCCAATGACTCCTCTGCTCAACTCCAGTCTCCCCACCCCTGCCAAAGACTCCTCTGCTCAACTCCAGTCTCCCCACCCCGGCCAATGACTCCTCTACTCAACTCCAGTCTCTCCACCCCGGGCATTGACTCCTCTACTCAACTCCAGTCTCTCCACCCCGGCCAATGACTCCTCTGCTCAACTCCACTCTCTCCACCCGGGCATTGACTCCTCTGCTCAACTCCAGTCTCCCCACCCCGGCCAATGACTCCTCTGCTCAACTCCAATCTCCACCCCAGCCAATGACTCCTCTACTCAACTCCAGTCTCTCCACCCCGGGCATTGACTCCTCTGCTCAACTCCAGTCTCCCCACCCCAGCCAATGACTCCTCTGCTCAACTCCAGTCTCCCCACCCCGGCCAATGACTCCTCTGCTCAACTCCAGTCTCTCCACCCTGGCCAATGACTCCTCTGCTCAACTCCAGTCTCCACCCCAGCCAATGACTCCTCTGCTCAACTCCAGTCTCTCCACCCCGGGCATTGACTCCTCTGCTCAACTCCAGTCTCCCCACCCCAGCCAATGACTCCTCTGCTCAACTCCAGTCTCCACCCCAGCCAATGACTCCTCTGCTCAACTCCAGTCTCTCCACCCCGGGCATTGACTCCTCTGCTCAACTCCAGTCTCTCCACCCCGGCCAATGACTCCTCTGCTCAACTCCAGTCTCCCCAGCCAATGACTCCTCTGCTCAACTCCAGTCTCCACCCCAGCCAATGACTCCTCTACTCAACTCCAGTCTCTCCACCCCGGGCATTGACTCCTCTGCTCAACTCCAGTCTCTCCACCCCGGCCAATGACTCCTCTGCTCAACTCCAGTCTCCCCACCCCAGCCAATGACTCCTCTGCTCAACTCCAGTCTCCCCACCCCGGCCAATGACTCCTCTGCTCAACTCCAGTCTCCACCCCAGCCAATGACTCCTCTGCTCAACTCCAGTCTCTCCACCCCGGCCAATGACTCCTCTGCTCAACTCCAGTCTCTCCACCCCGGGCATTGACTCCTCTGCTCAACTCCAGTCTCCCCAGCCAATGACTCCTCTGCTCAACTCCAGTCTCCACCCCAGCCAATGACTCCTCTGCTCAACTCCAGTCTCCACCCCAGCCAATGACTCCTCTACTCAACTCCAGTCTCTCCACCCCGGGCATTGACTCCTCTGCTCAACTCCAGTCTCTCCACCCCGGCCAATGACTCCTCTGCTCAACTCCAGTCTCTCCACCCCGGCCAATGACTCCTCTGCTCAACTCCAGTCTCCCCACCCCAGCCAATGACTCCTCTGCTCAACTCCAGTCTCCCCACCCCGGCCAATGACTCCTCTGCTCAACTCCAGTCTCTCCACCCTGGCCAATGACTCCTCTGCTCAACTCCAGTCTCCACCCCAGCCAATGACTCCTCTGCTCAACTCCAGTCTCTCCACCCCGGCCAATGACTCCTCTGCTCAACTCCAGTCTCCCCACCCCTGCCAAAGACTCCTCTGCTCAACTCCAGTCTCTCCACCCCGGGCATTGACTCCTCTGCTCAACTCCAGTCTCCCCACCCCAGCCAATGACTCCTCTGCTCAACTCCAGTCTCTCCACCCCTGCCAAAGACTCCTCTGCTCAACTCCAGTCTCTCCACCCCGGGCATTGACTCCTCTGCTCAACTCCAGTCTCCCCACCCCGGGCATTGACTCCTCTGCTCAACTCCAGTCTCCCCACCCCTGCCAAAGACTCCTCTGCTCAACTCCAGTCTCCCCACCCCGGCCAATGACTCCTCTACTCAACTCCAGTCTCTCCACCCCGGGCATTGACTCCTCTACTCAACTCCAGTCTCTCCACCCCGGCCAATGACTCCTCTGCTCAACTCCACTCTCTCCACCCCGGGCATTGACTCCTCTGCTCAACTCCAGTCTCCCCACCCCAGCCAATGACTCCTCTGCTCAACTCCAGTCTCTCCACCCCGGCCAATGACTCCTCTGCTCAACTCCAGTCTCCCCACCCCGGCCAATGACTCCTCTGCTCAACTCCAGTCTCCACCCCAGCCAATGACTCCTCTACTCAACTCCAGTCTCTCCACCCCGGGCATTGACTCCTCTGCTCAACTCCAGTCTCTCCACCCCGGCCAATGACTCCTCTGCTCAACTCCAGTCTCCCCACCCCGGCCAATGACTCCTCTGCTCAACTCCAGTCTCTCCACCCTGGCCAATGACTCCTCTGCTCAACTCCAGTCTCCACCCCAGCCAATGACTCCTCTGCTCAACTCCAGTCTCTCCACCCCGGGCATTGACTCCTCTGCTCAACTCCAGTCTCTCCACCCCGGCCAATGACTCCTCTGCTCAACTCCAGTCTCCCCACCCCTGCCAAAGACTCCTCTGCTCAACTCCAGTCTCTCCACCCCGGGCATTGACTCCTCTGTTCAACTCCAGTCTCCCCACCCCAGCCAATGACTCCTCTGCTCAACTCCAATCTCCCCACCCCGGGCATTGACTCCTCTGCTCAACTCCAGTCTCTCCACCCCTGCCAAAGACTCCTCTGCTCAACTCCAGTCTCCCCACCCCTGCCAAAGACTCCTCTGCTCAACTCCAGTCTCCCCACCCCAGCCAATGACTCCTCTGCTCAACTCCAGTCTCTCCACCCCGGGCATTGACTCCTCTGCTCAACTCCAGTCTCCCCACCCCGGGCATTGACTCCTCTGCTCAACTCCAGTCTCTCCACCCCGGGCATTGTCTCCTCTGCTCAACTCCAGTCTCTCCACCCCAGCCAATGACTCCTCTGCTCAACTCCAGTCTCCCCACCCCAGCCAATGACTCCTCTGCTCAACTCCAGTCTCCCCACCCCAGCCAATGACTCCTCTGCTCAACTCCAGTCTCCCCACCCCAGCCAATGACTCCTCTGCTCAACTCCAGTCTCTCCACCCCGGGCATTGACTCCTCTGCTCAACTCCAGTCTCCCCACCCCGGCCAAAGACTCCTCTGCTCAACTCCACTCTCTCCACCCCGGGCATTGACTCCTCTGCTCAACTCCAGTCTCCCCACCCCGGCCAAAGACTCCTCTGCTCAACTCCAGTCTCCCCACCCCGGGCATTGACTCCTCTGCTCAACTCCAGTCTCCCCACCCCAGCCAATGACTCCTCTGCTCCAGTCTCTCCACCCCGGGCATTGACTCCTCTGCTCAACTCCAGTCTCCCCACCCCAGCCAATGACTCCTCTGCTCAACTCCAGTCTCTCCACCCCGGGCATTGACCTCTGCTCAACTCCAGTCTCCCCACCCCTGCCAAAGACTCCTCTGCTCAACTCCAGTCTCTCCACCCCGGGCATTGACTCCTCTGCTCAACTCCAGTCTCTCCACCCCGGGCATTGACTCCTCTGCTCAACTCCAGTCTCCTCACCCCAGCCAATGACTCCTCTGCTCAACTCCAGTCTCTCCACCCCGGGCATTGACTCCTCTGCTCAACTCCAGTCTCCCCACCCCAGCCAATGACTCCTCTGCTCAACTCCAGTCTCTCCACCCCGGGCATTGACTCCTCTGCTCAACTCCAGTCTCCCCACCCCAGCCAATGACTCCTCTGCTCAACTCCAGTCTCTCCACCCCGGGCATTGACTCCTCTGCTCAACTCCAGTCTCCCCACCCCAGCCAATGACTCCTCTGCTCAACTCCAGTCTCTCCACCCCGGGCATTGACTCCTCTGCTCAACTCCAGTCTCCCCACCCCTGCCAAAGACTCCTCTGCTCAACTCCAGTCTCCCCACCCCAGCCAATGACTCCTCTGCTCAACTCCAGTCTCTCCACCCCGGGCATTGACTCCTCTGCTCAACTCCAGTCTCTCCACCCCGGGCATTGACTCCTCTGCTCAACTCCAGTCTCCTCACCCCAGCCAATGACTCCTCTGCTCAACTCCAGTCTCTCCACCCCGGGCATTGACTCCTCTGCTCAACTCCAGTCTCCCCACCCCAGCCAATGACTCCTCTGCTCAACTCCACTCTCTCCACCCCTGCCAAAGACTCCTCTGCTCAACTCCAGTCTCTCCACCCCAGCCAATGACTCCTCTGCTCAACTCCAGTCTCTCCAGCTCGGGCATTGACTCCTCTGCTCAACTCCAGTCTCCCCACCCCAGCCAATGACTCCTCTGCTCAACTCCAGTCTCTCCACCCCGGGCATTGACTCCTCTGCTCAACTCCAGTCTCTCCACCCCGGGCATTGACTCCTCTGCAACTCCAGTCTCCCCACCCCGGGCATTGACTCCTCTGCTCAACTCCAGTCTCCCCACCCCAGCCAATGACTCCTCTGCTCAACTCCAGTCTCCCCACCCCTGCCAAAGACTCCTCTGCTCAACTCCAGTCTCTACACCCCGGGCATTGACTCCTCTGCTCAACTCCAGTCTCCCCACCCCAGCCAATGACTCCTCTGCTCAACTCCAGTCTCTCCACCCCGGGCATTGACTCCTCTGCTCAACTCCAGTCTCCCCACCCCAGCCAATGACTCCTCTGCTCAACTCCAGTCTCCCCACCCCTGCCAAAGACTCCTCTGCTCAACTCCAGTCTCTCCACCCCGGGCATTGACTCCTCTGCTCAACTCCAGTCTCCCCACCCCGGGCATTGACTCCTCTGCTCAACTCCAGTCTCCCCACCCCTGCCAAAGACTCCTCTGCTCAACTCCAGTCTCTCCACCCCGGGCATTGACTCCTCTGCTCAACTCCAGTCTCCCCACCCCAGCCAATGACTCCTGCTCAACTCCAGTCTCCCCACCCCTTCCAAAGACTCCTCTGCTCAACTCCAGTCTCCCCACCCCAGCCAATGACTCCTCTGCTCAACTCCAGTCTCTCCACCCCGGGCATTGACTCCTCTGCTCAACTCCAGTCTCCCCACCCCAGCCAATGACTCCTCTGCTCAACTCCAGTCTCTCCACCCCAGCCAATGACTCCTCTGCTCAACTCCAGTCTCCCCACCCCAGCCAATGACTCCTCTGCTCAACTCCACTCTCTCCACCCCGGGCATTGACTCCTCTGCTCAACTCCAGTCTCCCCACCCCAGCCAATGACTCCTCTGCTCAACTCCAGTCTCTCCACCCCGGGCATTGACTCCTCTGCTCAACTCCAGTCTCCCCACCCCAGCCAATGACTCCTCTGCTCAACTCCAGTCTCTCCACCCCGGGCATTGACCTCTGCTCAACTCCAGTCTCCCCACCCCTGCCAAAGACTCCTCTGCTCAACTCCAGTCTCTCCACCCCGGGCATTGTCTCCTCTGCTCAACTCCAGTCTCTCCACCCCGGGCATTGACTCCTCTGCTCAACTCCAGTCTCTCCACCCCGGGCATTGACTCCTCTGCTCAACTCCAGTCTCCTCACCCCAGCCAATGACTCCTCTGCTCAACTCCAGTCTCCCCACCCCAGCCAATGACTCCTCTGCTCAACTCCAGTCTCCCCACCCCAGCCAATGACTCCTCTGCTCAACTCCAGTCTCCCCACCCCGGGCATTGACTCCTCTGCTCAACTCCAGTCTCCCCACCCCAGCCAATGACTCCTCTGCTCAACTCCAGTCTCTCCACCCCGGGCATTGACTCCTCTGCTCAACTCCAGTCTCCCCACCCCAGCCAATGACTCCTCTGCTCAACTCCAGTCTCTCCACCCCGGGCATTGACTCCTCTGCTCAACTCCAGTCTCCCCACCCCTGCCAAAGACTCC
Organism: Microcaecilia unicolor; assembly: GCF_901765095.1. NCBI lineage: Eukaryota > Metazoa > Chordata > Amphibia > Gymnophiona > Siphonopidae > Microcaecilia > Microcaecilia unicolor. The sequence continues at coordinate 769,979,060 of NC_044031.1, read as the reverse complement.
TCTGCTCAACTCCAGTCTCCCCACCCCAGCCAATGACTCCTCTGCTCAACTCCAGTCTCTCCACCCCGGGCATTGACTCCTCTGCTCAACTCCAGTCTCTCCACCCCGGGCATTGACTCCTCTGCTCAACTCCAGTCTCCTCACCCCTGCCAATGACTCCTCTGCTCAACTCCAGTCTCTCCACCCCGGGCATTGACTCCTCTACTCAACTCCAGTCTCCCCACCCCAGCCAATGACTCCTCTGCTCAACTCCACTCTCTCCACCCCTGCCAAAGACTCCTCTGCTCAACTCCAGTCTCTCCACCCCAGCCAATGACTCCTCTGCTCAACTCCAGTCTCTCCAGCCCGGGCATTGACTCCTCTGCTCAACTCCAGTCTCCCCACCCCTGCCAAAGACTCCTCTGCTCAACTCCAGTCTCCCCACCCCAGCCAATGACTCCTCTGCTCAACTCCAGTCTCTCCACCCCGGGCATTGACTCCTCTGCTCAACTCCAGTCTCCCCACCCCAGCCAATGACTCCTCTGCTCAACTCCAGTCTCTCCACCCCGGGCATTGACTCCTCTGCTCAACTCCAGTCTCCCCACCCCAGCCAATGACTCCTCTGCTCAACTCCAGTCTCCCCACCCCTGCCAATGACTCCTCTGCTCTCCAGTCTCCCCACCCCAGCAATGACTCCTCTGCTCAACTCCAGTCTCTCCACCCCAGCCTCCTCAGCTCAACTCCAGTCTCCCCACCCCTGCCAATGACTCCTCTGCTCAACTCCAGTCTCTCCACCCCAGCCAATGACTCCTCTGCTCAACTCCAGTCTCTCCACCCCAGCCAATGACTCCTCTGCTCAACTCCAGTCTCCCCACCCCAGCCAATGACTCCTCTGCTCAACTCCAGTCTCTCCACCCTGGGCATTGACTCCTCTGCTCAACTCCAGTCTCCCCACCCCAGCCAATGACTCCTCTGCTCAACTCCAGTCTCTCCACCCCGGGCATTGACTCCTCTGCTCAACTCCAGTCTCCCCACCCCAGCCAATGACTCCTCTGCTCAACTCCAGTCTCCCCACCCCTGCCAATGACTCCTCTGCTCTCCAGTCTCCCCACCCCAGCAATGACTCCTCTGCTCAACTCCAGTCTCTCCACCCCAGCCTCCTCAGCTCAACTCCAGTCTCCCCACCCCTGCCAATGACTCCTCTGCTCAACTCCAGTCTCCCCACCCCAGCCAATGACTCCTCTGCTCAACTCCAGTCTCCCCACCCCAGCCAATGACTCCTCTGCTCAACTCCAGTCTCTCCACCCCAGCCAATGACTCCTCTGCTCAACTCCAGTCTCCCCACCCCAGCCAATGACTCCTCTGCTCAACTCCAGTCTCTCCACCCCGGGCATTGACTCCTCTGCTCAACTCCAGTCTCCCCACCCCAGCCAATGACTCCTCTGCTCAACTCCAGTCTCCCCACCCCTGCCAATGACTCCTCTGCTCTCCAGTCTCCCCACCCCAGCAATGACTCCTCTGCTCAACTCCAGTCTCTCCACCCCAGCCTCCTCAGCTCAACTCCAGTCTCCCCACCCCTGCCAATGACTCCTCTGCTCAACTCCAGTCTCTCCACCCCAGCCAATGACTCCTCTGCTCAACTCCAGTCTCTCCACCCCGGGCATTGACTCCTCTGCTCATCTCCAGTCTCTCCACCCCGGGCATTGACTCCTCTGCGCAACTCCAGTCTCTCCACCCCGGGCATTGACTCCTCTGCTCAACTCCAGTCTCCCCACCCCGGCCAATGACTCCTCTGCTCAACTCCAGTCTCCCCACCCCGGCCAATGACTCCTCTGCTCAACTCCAGTCTCTCCACCCCGGCCAATGACTCCTCTGCTCAACTCCAGTCTCCCCACCCCAGCCAATGACTCCTCTGCTCAACTCCAGTCTCTCCACCCCAGCCAATGACTCCTCTGCTCAACTCCAGTCTCTCCACCCCGGGCATTGACTCCTCTGCTCAACTCCAGTCTCCCCACCCCAGCCAATGACTCCTCTGCTCAACTCCAGTCTCTCCACCCCAGCCAATGACTCCTCTGCTCAACTCCAGTCTCCCCACCTCGGGCATTGACTCCTCATCTCAACTCCAGTCTCTCCACCCCGGGCATTGACTCCTCTGCTCAACTCCAGTCTCTCCTCCCCAGCCAATGACTCCTCTGCTCAACTCCAGTGTCTCCTCCCCAGCCAATGACTCCTCTGCTCAACTCCAGTCTCTCCACCCCAGCCAATGACTCCTCAGCTCAACTCCAGTCTCCCCACCCCGGGCATTGACTCCTCATCTCAACTCCAGTCTCTCCACCCCAGCCAATGACTCCTCTGCTCAACTCCAGTCTCTCCACCCCGGGCATTGACTCCTCTGCTCAACTCCAGTCTCCCCACCCCAGCCAATGACTCCTCTGCTCAACTCCAGTCTCCCCACCCCGGGCATTGACTCCTCATCTCAACTCCAGTCTCTCCACCCCGGGCATTGACTCCTCTGCTGAACTCCAGTCTCTCCACCCCGGGCATTGACTCCTCTGCTCAACTCTAGTCTCTCCACCCCGGGCATTGACTCCTCTGCTCAACTCCAGTCTCCCCACCCCGGGCATTGACTCCTCTGCTGAACTCCAGTCTCCCCACCCCAGCCAATGACTCCTCTGCTCAACTCCAGTCTCTCCACCCCGGGCATTGACTCCTCTGCTCAACTCCAGTCTCTCCACCCCGGGCATTGACTCCTCTGCTCAACTCCAGTCTCTCCACCCCGGGCATTGACTCCTCTGCTCAACTCCAGTCTCTCCACCCCGGGCATTGACTCCTCTGCTCAACTCCAGTCTCCCCACCCCGGGCATTGACTCCTCTCCTCAATTCCAGTCTCTCCACCCCGGGCATTGACTCCTCTCCTCAACTCCAGTCTCCCCACTCCCACCCTGTGCAATAACTTCTTTCAACTCCAGTCTTTCCACCCCGGGCTTTTTTTTCTTTTCTTACGTTTGTACCCCGCGCTTTCCCACTCATGGCAGGCTCAATGCGGCTTACATGGGGCAATGGAGGGCTAAGTGACTTGCCCAGAGTTACAAGGAGCTGCCTGTGCCTGAAGTGGGAATCGAACTCAGTTCCTCAGGACCAAAGTCCACCACCCTAACCACTAGGCCACTCCTCCGCTGTTGCTACTATGTGAGATTCTACATGGAATGTTGCTATTCCACTAGCAACATTCCATGTAGAGGTCAGCCCTTGCAGATCACCAATGTGGCCGCGCAGCCTTCTACATGGAATGTTGCTAGTGGAATAGCAACATTCCATGTAGAATCTCCAATAGTAAATTATTTTTGTTGCATTTGTACCCTGCGCTTTCCCACTCATGGCAGGCTCAGTGCGGCTTACCGGGGGCAATGGAGGTTTAAGTGACTTGCCCAGAGTCACAAGGAGCTGCCTGTGCCTGAAGTGGGAATCAAACTCAGTTCCCCAGGACCAGAGTCCACCACTCTAACCACTAGGCCACTCCTCTCCTAAACTCCAGTCTCCCCATCCCGGGCATTGACTCCTCTCCTCAATTCCAGTCTCTCCACCCCAGGTAATGCCACCTCTCCTCACTTCCAGTCTCCCCACCCCCACCCCTCTCATATCACCCCTCTTCTCAGGTCACTTCACTGGCTTCCAATCAGATACCGCATACAGTTGAAGCTTCTCCTTCTTACCTACAAATGCACTCAGTCTGCATCCCCTCATTACCTCTCTACCCTCATATCCCCTTACGTTCCCGCCCGTAACCTCCGCTAACAGGACAAATCCCTCCTCTCAGTACCCTTCTCCACCACCGCCAACTTCAGGCTCCGCTCATTCTGCCTCACCTCACCCTATGCTTGGAATCAACTTCCTGAGCCCTTACGCCAAGCCCCCTCCCTACCCATCTTCAAATCCTTGCTCAAAGCCCACCTCTTCAATGTTGCTTTCGGCACCTAACCTTTATACCTTTCAGGAAATCTAGACTGCCCCTATTTTACTGACTGTATATTTGTCCTTTAGATTGTAAGCTCCTTTGAGCAGGGACTGCCCTTCTATGTTAAATTGTAGAGCGCTGCGTAACTGTAGTAGCGCTTTAGAAATGTCAAGTAGTAGTAGTAACTTCTTTCAACTCCACTCTCCATCCCGTCAATGACTCCTCTCCTCTCCTACTATTTAACATTTATAAAGCGCTACCAGGGTTACGCAGCGCTGTACAGTTTAACAAAGAAGGACAGTCCCTGCTCAAAGGAGCTTACAATCTAAAGGACAAAATGTCAAGTTGGGGCAGTCTAGATTTCCTGGATAGAGGTACAATGGTTAGGTGCCAAAAGCGACATTGAACAGGTAGGCTTTGAGCAAGGATTTGAAAATTGGCAGGGAGGGGTCTTGGCGTATGGGCTGAGGGAGTTTATTCCAAGCATAGGGTGATGTGAGGCAGAAAGGGCGGAGTCTGGAGTTGGCGGTGGTGGAGAAGGGTACTGAGAGGAGGGATTTGTCCTGTGAGCCGAGGTTACAGGTAGGAGCGTAAGGGGAGATGAGGGTAGAGAGGTAGTGAGGGGCTGCAGATTGAGTGCATTTGTAGGTTAATAAGAGAAGCATGAATTGTATGCGGTACCTGATCGGAAGCCAGTGAAGTGACTTGAGGAGAGGGGTGATATGAGCATATCGGTCTAGGCGGAAGATAAGACGTGCAGCAGAGTTCTGAATGGACTGAAGGGGGGATAGATGGTTTAGTGGGAGGCCAGTGAGGAGTAGGTTGCAGTAGTCAAGGTGAGAGGTGATGAGAGTGGATGAGAGTTCGGGTGGTGTGCTCGGAGAGGAAGGGGTGAATTTTGCTGATGTTATAGAGAAAGAAGTGACAGGTCTTGGCTGTCTGCTAGATATGGGCAGAGAAGGAGAGGGAGAAGTCGAAGATGACTCCGAGGTTGCGGGCAGATGAGACGGGGAGGATGAGGGTGTTAGAGAGTGGAGGGAGAGGAGAAGTGGGTTTGGGTGGAAAGACAATGAGCTCGGTCTTGGCCATGTTCAGTTTCAGGTGACGGTTGGACATACAGGCAGCAATGTCGGATAAGCAGGCCGATACTTTGGCCTGGGTTTCCGCAGTGATGTCTGGTGTGGAGAGATAAAGCTGGGTGTCGTCAGCATAAAGATGATATTGGAAACCATGAGATGAGATCAGCGAGCCCAGGGAAGAGGTGTAGATTGAAAAAAGAAGGGGTCCAAGGACGGATCCCTGAGGAACTCAACTCCAGTCTCTCCACCCCGGGCAATGCCACTTCTCCTCACTTCCAGTCTCCCCACCCGCACCACATGCAATAACTTCTTTCAACTCCAGTCTCTCCACCCCGGGCAATGACTCCTCAACTCCAGTCTCTCCACCCTGGGCAATGACTCCTCAACTCCAGTCTCCACCCCGGGCATTGACTCCTCTCCTCAACTCCAGTCCCTCCACCCCGGGCATTGACTCCTCTCCTCAACTCCAGTCTCTCCACCCTGGGCAATGATTCCTCTCCTCACCTCCAGTCTCCCCAACCTGGTTACTGACTTTTTGTCTTCCAGGGCAGAATGCCCCTCTTCCAACTGTGATGATTTCTTTTCCAATGTCCTGTTCTGGATTAAGGATGACTGCTCTTTTTTTATGTTTTGTTTTGTTCCACGTTTAGACATTGTGCTTCTTTCTGCTCTTCTGTTTTGCAGATGCAGATAATTTTGAGCCGCAGGAACTGAAGACTGCAGTAGCGTCAAGCAGTGGCGATCGTTGGGAAGGAGAAGATGAGGAGGATGATGTCAAGGTAAAAAAAAAAAAAAAGGCCCAGCTGTCTAGGTGCCCTCCCTATACTTTGGTAGATTAGTTCCTGCACCATCATTACCTCCATGTTGCTGGTGCCAAACCAAGTGCCATAGGAGAAGTCTGACAGGGTTTCCCTTGCACTACATGGGGAACATTCATGCCCTGTAGACTGACTGCTTAGAAAATATCCAGCACCCACAGTTGCTCAAAACAGCCACTGGGCTCGGGAAATGTAGAGCATAGATTTACTGAAACCTTCAGGCAATACCATAATTATTCTTCTCTACCATGTGTGTACGCACATGGTATATATATATATATATATATATATATATATATATATATATATATATCATGATCTATTCCATATAAGTTATGTTCCATGTATGTTATCATGTATGTATGCAGCATACGCAATAACCTTTGCAATTCTACTACTCGAAATGGCATCCGCAAGCCACATTGAGCCTGCAAATTGGTGGGAAAATGTGGGATACAAATGCTACAAGTAAATAAATACTGTTGCGCAGGATTGTGTGAAGTCTATTAAGAGGAGCAGTGAGGGTCTCTAATGGAGCGGAGATGAGACATGGCTTGCTTCAGATTTGGTAGGAACAGGCTTACTTCACTTCATTATTTTACTTTATTTTAAATTGATGAGACGGAATTTTAATCCAAAATTGACAATATATTACAGTTGAGATTGGAGAAGGGTGAAATCTCTTTAGAGAATTGGAATAGGGACAACATACTAATTTTAGAGAAGAGTGCTCTGTTAAAAGCAATATTTACAAATTGAAATAAGAGTCCTGTATATAGTATGTTAGAATTACTCAACTTACAAGTGAATGTAGATGCCTGGAAAGGAAGTGGCATAGAACTCTTTTAGATATAGAATCTATGGGAGACGTACATGTTAGGTGGAGAGAGTCTGATATGTACAGACAAGGAGAGGGATCTTGGGGTGATAGTATCTGAGGATCTGAAGGCGACGAAACAGTGCGACAAGGCGGTGGCAGTAGCTAGAAGGTTGCTAGGCTGTATAGAGAGAGGTGTGACCAGCAGAAGAAAGGAGGTGTTGATGCCCCTGTACAAGTCGTTGGTGAGGCCCCACCTGGAAGTATTGTGTTCAGTTTTGGAGGCCGTGTCTTGTTAAGGATGTAAAAAGAATTGAGGCGGTGCAAAGAAAAGCTACAAGAATGGTATGGGATTTGCGTTACAAGACATAGTAACATAGTAACATAGTAGATGACGGCAGATAAAGACCTGCATGGTCCATCCAGTCTGCCCATGACAAACTCATATGTGTATACCTTACCTTGAATTTGTACCTGTCCTTTTCAGGGCACAGACCATATAAGTCTGCCCAGCAGTATTTCCCGCCTCCCAGCCACCAGTCCCGCCTCCCATCACCGGCTCTGGTACAGACCGTATAAGTCTGCCCACCCCTATCCTCGCCTCCCAACCACCACCCCCTCTTCCCCTCAACTGCTCCGCCACCCAATTTCAGCTAAGCTTCTGAGGATATATTCCCTCTGCACAGGATTCCTCTATGCATATCCCACGCATGTTTGAACTCCGTTACCGTTTTCATCTCCACCACCTCCCGCGGGAGGGCATTCCAAGCGTCCACCACCCTCTCCGTGAAAAAATACTTCCTGACATCTTTCCTGAGTCTGCCCCCCTTCAATCTCATTTCATGTCCTCTCGTTCTACCGCCTTCCCGTATGAGGAGAGACTTGCTGACCTGAATATGTATACCCTGGAGGAAAGGAGAAACGGGTGATATGATACAGGGTGATATAACTGAACGTCTGTTCAGATATTTGAAAGGTATTATTCCGCAAACCTTTTCCGGAGATAGGAATGCAGTAGAACTAGAGGACATGAAATGAGGTTTAAGGGGGGGAAGACTCAAGAAAAATGGCAGGAAGTATTTTTTCATGGAGAGTGGTGGATACTTGGAATGCCCACCTGCGAGAGGCGTCAGATAAACATAGAGGAATCCTATTCAGAAGGAATGGATCCTGAGAAGGTTAGCAGAGATTAGGTGGCAGCACCGGTGGTTGGGAGGTGGGGCTAGTGGTTGGGAGGCGAGGCTAGTGCTTGGCAGACTTCTGCAGTCTGTGCCCTGAAAATGGCAGATACAAATCAAGGTCAGGTATACATATAAAGTAGCACATATGAGTTTATTTTATTGGGCAGACTGGGTGAACCAACAGGTCTTTCTCTGTTGTCAAGTACTATGTTACTATGTATAAGGAAAATTAGCGGAAACATAATTATAAATGGCAAATTAGGAAAGCCAAAAGATTACATTATTCAATAGTGGGAGAAAATATACTTGATATGAAAAAGTTATATCAGATTTGTAATAAACTGATGTCATCTTAGCATATATTGGAGGACCACTCTCAAATTCCATCAGCCAATGATTTAGCAATGTATTTTTGGGCTAAGAGAAATGAAGGACTTCTTTCACATATGGAGATTGACACTCTTATACAAATGAGGATTATATCATCGGGAATTTCAGAGCAGTAATCTCTGATAGAGCATGGCTATCATTTAGGGATACCCCACGAAACAGAGTTGATCCCTCATTTGCACAAGTTGTCTTCTTCATATTGCACTTTGGATAATTGTCCTAATAATCTATTGAAATGCCCTTCATCAGTTGAAGTATTTATAGAAATGTATTGAGGACATTCTGTCTAAGGGACTATTTACTAGGGAGATGGGTAGAATAATATTAAAATTCAAATCAGATCTTATATACTGGTAATATTCAAGTGGGACAAAGGTTGGATACAGTATTATAGGTAGAACATTGTATTCAACCAATCTCTCTCTATATAAAACGCACCTCCAACGTTCTAATGAAGCCTCACCTTCCCAACGTTCTAAAAGTGAGGCGGCAGAGATCGCTTTTCACACATGAGTGTCTGCCCCGCCCACACGTCAAACGTGATGACGTCGAGGGCGGAGCAGTGACACTCACCGAAAGTCTCCAGCGAGCACGGATGCAACACACAAAACCGCGAGCCACGCATGGGGAGGAGTAGGGAAACACGGAGCGTGTTTCCCTACTCCTCCCCCTGCCTGTGACACAGCTGTCAGTGCCCCCTCGGCGCATCAAAAAAGCCCTTCCCCCCCAAACACACAGCTCCCCAGGGAATAGTAGAACCGCACCACAAGAAAAAAAACCTCTGCACCCCGTCCCCCTCACCCACCCTCCCGCAGCTGGACGCTCACCGTTACGCCGCCCACCCTTTCCTCACTGTAAGCTGCCTTTTTTGAAACACCTCGCAGTTGTGCACAACACAGCCAAAGCATACCCCCATGTAAAACAAGGGGCAGCAGAGTCCCTACTGTTATGAATGTTACAATAAGACCCGCCTCCTCAGCAACCAGACAATCTAAAAGCTGGTCGTTGTTGAGGGCGTGCTGTTTCGTAGAAGGACACTTGAACAGTCATAGGAAAATGCTAAGATAGGACCCACCTACTAAGAGGAATCAGCCAATCAATAAGCTCTGTCCTCTTTCAGGGCGAGCCAGTTTCTTTCAATAAGAACAGGACGGGTTCAGCTAAGCTACTAGAAGAGAGCATGGTGCAAGTTGAATGACGGGGAGGAGCAGTCAGAGGACTCCTGAAACTAATCAAAATGGCAAAAAAAAAAAAAAGTCGACCACACCTCTGCAGGGACTTTGGCTAACTGGTGAGGGAATTCTATTGTTTCCTGTTTTTTTCTCTGTACCTATACATAAACTTTGATCACTTGTGATGCTAATGGCAAAAGAAGGCTGGGAGACAGTTTTGGTCCTGACACACATTTTACAGCCACTTCTGTTCTCTCACTATGTTAAACGGGACTGAGTCACAAACTTTTAACAAACAACTGGATCCTCAGAACAAAGAATTGCCTAAGCAGGAGATGGGAGCACAAGAAAGGTTCTTCTACTCACAACAGACCCAGATGGGCCAGCAGAACTGTTCTCTGAACTTCTCCTACCCGGGACAGACAATGCCAGGTTTTGCAGTATCAAGTTCAAGAAGGTTTTTAAGTCCAGCCTCGAGTAAATGCACATATAGCCCTGTACGTCGGGGAGAAACTCGGAGGGAGGGAGGGAAGGGGGATGACTCTGGAATTCAGAGGGATCGAGGGGGGAGGGAGGGGCCCCTGGCACACACTCTGATTCTCACACACACTCTCTCTCACGGACACACTCACACCCAGTTTCAGTCTCTCTCTGTCACATACAAACACTCGCACATTCACTCTCTCTCATGACCCTGAAACTCGGAGGGGGGAGGGAGGGGCCCCTGGCACACACTCTGAGTCACACGGACACACTCGCACCCAGTTTCAGTCTCTCTCTGTCGCATACAAACACTCGCACATTCACTCTCTCTCACACAGTCAATCTCACACACACTCTCTCAAACATACACACTACGAGGAAAACCTTGCTAGCGCCCGTTTCATTTCTAACAGAAACGGGCCTTTTTTACTAGTCTTACATAACACTAGAGTGTGAGAGTAGTAAAGGTGTTTCGTTTGATAGTTCTTTAGACAGTCAAGGAACATAATGAAGTAGTGGTTTTTATGTAGCAGTCTTTGGGAAGAGGAAAGCTTTTAACCTCTTCTGGAGACTGAGGTAGTTAATCTCTGATCTAATGGCAAGAGGGAGTGAGTTCCATGAAGAGATTCCTACTAAAGAGAAGAGTGAGCTGAAGATCTTCTGAAATCGGATTCCCTTATAGAACAGTGGGGCTAAAATCAGTTGTTCTTTCAGTCTGTTGGAATGAAGGATACAAATGAGATATTCCTCAGCGACCCTCCAGACCGGTCAAGATGCGTGGGTTATGTCCTCCTACCAGCAGAGGGAGACTGAGAAAACACTAAGCTTTTGAAGCCTGTATATATAACCTGTGCAGAACCTCCACTAGCCAGTATTTTCTCAGTCTCAGCAGAGGTAGCAGTTGACAGCCTGTGCAGTCTCCAATAGTCTGGTGAGGTAGTTTGTCATTGGGTTGTAGGATTTTTTCCTTCCAAACTTTATTCTGTTGCAGTACCCTGTACGTGTGTGTAAAAAAAAAAAAAAAGTGCTTTGGGGCCCTGGGTCCTGTGGGGCCCAGTTTTTCCCCCTGGGGTGTTACACCTATGTTTGGATCCCTCCCCCTGTGCTGCTCTCTATTTCTGTTTGCTTGGCAGCTTTGTGCCTCGGCTGCTGTCTCAGTATTGTAGCCTTGAGTGCCTTACAATTTCCAGCTGCCAGAATTAGAGTACTGTGCCTTTAAGGTCAGTTATTCTATTTCATTTTGCTTGCCAGCTTTGTGCCTCGGCTGCTTTCTCAGTATTGTAGCCTTGAGTGCCTTACAATTTCCAGATGCCAGAATTAGAGTACTGTGCCTTTAAGGTCAGTTATTCTATTTCGTTTTGCTTGGCAGCTTTGTGCCTCGGCTGCTTTCTCAGTATTGTAGCCTTGAGTGCCTTACAATTTCCAGCTGCCAGAGTTGGAGTACTGTGCCTTTAAGGGCATTTATTTCTTTATTTTCAGCGGACCGAACGGGGGTTTCGATTCCTTGCTGGAACGAGGGAGCAGCGCTTTCTTCAGTGCTTTTGCAGTGTGAGTGAGTTTTTGGTTTGGCGCGTTTGCGGAACAGCTTTTCCCTTCCCTCGTGGTTTATGGCGGCCCAGCTCCTCCGATGTCGCGCGTGCTTGTGGCGAGGGGTAGAGGCGCCGGGTGCTCAGTGTAGCTTTGCGGTGCGCCTATAAAGGTGGCTGCGGCTCCCCCCGCCTTGACCGCGGAGGGATCGATGGTGTCGGGAGTCTCCGGGTCAGCGGGAGCGTAGGCAGGGCCGCTGTCAGCGGGAACAGTTTCGGCGGGAACGGCCGCCATCTTGAGTCCGACGCGGCCCGTGGAGCCAGCTGTTTTTGGGCGTGCGGCCTCCGTTTTTGGCACAAAAGGGCCTAATGACGGTCCAGGAATGGTGGGCTTTCCTCCAGATTTTGTCTGGACGCGGTATCAGGCCTGGAGATCGGGACCCCCCCCCCCCCAATTGGAAGAGGGGGCTCCGTCTTGGCTGAGAGACCACGGTTAGAGTGGTCAGAGGACAGGCAATGTTTTTCTCCTGTAGCTGCAGAAGCTGCGCTTAGTGATCTGGGGGAGTCAGATGGAATTGATGGCTCTCAGGAGCAGGATTGTTGGATTCCTGGAGAGGATCCTTCAGTAGTGCGGATTTTCCATAGAGATGAGCTGTCAGAACTCATAGATCAGGTGTCGTCCACCCTTCAGTTTGGTCCTGAGGTGGCTTTGGGGGAAACTGTCCAAGATCCGTTGGTGAAGGGCATTCAGCGTCAGGCGTGATCCTTCCCTATGAACAAGGATCTCCGGGAGATGATTTGTCAGGAATGGGATTTGCCGTGTAAGGTGGCAAAGGCAATGGCGAGGCTTTATCCCCTCCCTCAGGACGATAGGGATTCCTTTAAGGCTCCCACGGTAGATGCAGTAGTGACGGCAGTAATTATAGCTACGGCTATCCTGGTTGATGGAGGAATGGCCCTCCGTGATCCTCAGGATAGGAGGTTGGGATCTTTTCTCTAGCGTAGTTTTGTTTTGTCGGCTCTAGCCCTGCAGGCCTCGGTTTGTGGGGTTCTGGTAGCTTGGGCATGTTTTCATTGGTCCGAGAAGCTCCTGGATGATTCAGTAGATGTTGGTTCTTCTGGGGGTCAGGAGTTAGCCAACTTGGACATGGGTTCATCCTTTTTGTCTGAGGCTTTTATGATTTGTTGCGTACTTCAGACAAAAAATATGGCTATGGTTGTGGGTCTCTGCCACTTAAGGGAGCTATGCTCTTTGGAGAAGATTTGGACAAGTTAGTGTGAGGTCTTAGTGATATCAAGGTTCTATGGCTTCCAGATTTTCGGTTCAAGGCAGGGGCCAGAACTAGTTCCTCTTGGGGACGGTTTAGGGAGGCTCAGCGGTATAGGCCGGGCAGATCGAGTGGGACCTACCCCTAGCTGTCTGTTCGTCTGTCCAATTTAGATTGTAAGCTCTGTTGAGCAGGGACTGTCTTTTCATGTTAATTTGTACAGCGCTGCGTAAGTCTAGTAGCACTATAGAAATGTTTAATAGTAGTAGTAGTAGTAGTAGTAGGACCTCTAGGGGTCAGTTTTTCCAGCGCACACAGTTCTTTCGTGAGAGTCGTCGCGGAGGGCGTGGCTTTTCCACGGGAGGTTAGTATTCAGGCCGCAATTCCCAATGAAGGTGTGTGGGCTCAGGCTCTGGTGCATGTTGGGGCTCGGCTGAGTCTGTTTTACCAGAGCTGGGCCCAAATCAGGTCAGATCAGTGGGTTCTCGAGGTGTTTCGAGGTGGATATGCGCTGGAATTCGAAAGCTGTTCTCCCGAAGTGTTTCTAGAATCCCTCTGTCAGTCTTGGAGCAAGAGGGCAGCAGTGAGGGACACTCTGCGGTGGCTGCTCGCGTTGGGAGCCGTGGTTCCTGTTCCTTCAGATCAGCAACGCTCAGGGTGCTATTTGATCTATTTTGTGGTCCACAAGAAAGAGGACACTTTTCGTCCCATTTTAGATCTCAAAAGGGTCAATGCGGCACTCAAGGTGCCCTCTTTTCGGATGGAGACGTTGCGGTCGGTCACTGGTGCGGTCCGGAAAGGAGAGTTTCTCACTTCCTTGGATTTGACGGAAGCTTATCTTCACTTTCCTTCGTGCGGCCTTTTGGTTCCAAGTTACAGGGTCTGATTTGTCGGTTCCTTGCAGAGAAGGCGCCGACGGCCCGTACTTATCGTCAGGTCCTGGGCCTGATGGCGGCGACCATAGAGGTAGTTCCGTGGGCCAGGGCGCACATGCGTCAGGTACAGTCAGCTCTGCTCAGTCGTTGGTCCCCTCTGTCGCAGGACTTGGAGATGTGTTGTCCGCTGTCGGTGGTCCCTCATCGCTGGTGGCTCAACCCGCGCAATTTGGGAAAAGGAATGCCGTTGGAGTCCCCACAGGGGCTGGTAATGGTCACGGATGCCAGTCTGCAAGATTGGGGGGCACATTGTCTCGGTCAGGTAGCTCAAGGCCGCTGGTCTCGGGCAGAAGCAGAATGGTCCATCAACCGGCTGGAAACTCGGGCCATTCGAGTGGCGCTCCAGGCCTTGCCGTCGGTGGTTCGCCACAAGGCAGTCCGAGTGCTCTGCGACAACGCCATGGCAGTAGCGTATGTCAACCGTCAAGGGGGGACGAAGAGCCTTGGCAGTGCAGTTGAACTCATCTTCAGGCTCTCTTGGCAGCGCATGTGGCCGGGGTAGGTCACATAGATGCAGATTATCTCAGCAGGCACACTCTAGATCCCAGAGAGTGGTCTTTTCTTCGGTCAGTGTTCCAGCGAGTTGTGTCGGTCTGGGGACTTTCGGTGATAGATCTTAGGGCAACGGCTCGCTATGTGCAAGTTCAGAGATTTTTTTTTTTTCAGTCGCTGAAGAGACCCTCGAGCGGAGGGAATCGACGCTCTTCTGTTGCCTTGGCCTCGGGAGTGGCTGTATGTGTTTCCTCCGTGGCTGTTAGTCGGTCAAGTAATATAGCGCATCGAACTTCACTCCGGTCGGGTGATTCTGGTGGCTCCGGATTGGCAGCGTCGACCATGGTACGGAGACCTGGTGCGGTTGGCAGGGGCGGCGGCCCTGCCTTTGTTGGGATCAGTTCTGTGTCAAGGCCCGATAATCATGCCGGATCCGGCTCGGTTTTCGCTTAAGGCTTGGCTCTTGCGCGGCACAAGTTGAAGAAGAGGGGGCTTTCGTCCAGTGGCTTTGCTACGATGTTGAGTTCCCGTAGACGATCCACTTCCTTGGCATATGTCCGGGTTTGGAGAATCTTTGAGCACTGGTGTGAAGACCATCGAGTTCGGCCGTGTCGCTCTTCGGTGGCGGAAGTTTTGGAATTTTTGCACGATGGTGTTGATAGGGGTCTGGCCTTATCTACACTGAAGGTTCAGGTGGCAGCTTTGTCATGTTTTCGTGGGAAGCTTCAGTGAAAGTCCTTCGCTTCTGTGCCTGAGGTAGTGCGTTTTTTGAAGGGTGTTAAGTTGCTGCGTCCGCCTCAGTGACGGATGGTGCCTCCGTGGGATTTGAAGCTAGTTTTGGATGCTTTGATCGGGCCTCTGGTATCGGCATCTTGTAAGGATTTTGTTGGTGGCGATTACTTCAGCACGGAGGGTTTCAGAGCTTCAGGCTTTGTCTTGTAGGGAACCATTTTTGTCCTTTCTGAGGGAAAGGTTTTGTTGCGGACGGTGCTTTCCTTTTTTGCCCAAGGTGGTTTCCGAGTTCCATGTTAATCAGGTCATCTCTCTGCCAGTGTTGGGTGATATGGCTGGAGATTCGGAGCAGCGTGGTATTGCCAAGCTGGATGTCAGGAGAGTTTTGAGTTATTATCTCTCTGGAACTCAGGACTTCAGAGCCTCTGACCGTTTGTTCGTTCTTCATGCTGGCCCAAAGAAGGGTGCAGCGGCTCCTAAGGTGACCATAGCACGGTGGTTGAAGGAGGCGGTTGCATCTGCTTACTTGGTGAAGGGTCCTGTGGTGCCTAGGGGCTGGTCTGCTCATTCCACTAGGGGAATGGCAGCCTCGTGGGCGGAGAATAGTATGATTTCTCCGTTAGATATTTGTCGGGCTGCGGTTTGGTTTTCGTTGCATTCCTTTGTGAAGCATTATAGGATTCCTGTGCATGCAAAGGACAAGGTGCGCTTTGGGGCAGCAGTTTTGACCTCTGGCCTTAGTAGGTCCCTCCCGTAAGTTAGTTACTGCTCTGGTACGTCCCACGCGTCTTGACCGGTCTGGAGGGTCGCTGAGGAAGGTGAAATTAGATCTTACCTGCTAATTTTCTTTCCTCTAGACCCTCCAGACCGGTCAAGAGCCCGCCCTGTCTGTATTGGAGGCCAGGAGGTGTGTTTGTTGGATAATTCTTGGCTTCTGTAGATTGTTGTTTCTCTAATTGCAGACTCTGTTTATTTCTGTTTTGTGATAGGAGTCTGGGACAGGTGGGGCTCTTCTTTGATGGTCCACTTGTAGAAGCCCAACTGTTTTATCAAAGGCAAAGGAACATGTTTCCGTAAGAGCAAGCGGAAGATGTTTCTTGTTTTTGCAGTTTACTGTGACCACGTACAGGGTTGCTAGTTGTTGTTAGTGTTTTTTGTTTCTCTGCTTTGTCAGGGTTATACTGGCTAGTGGAGGTTCTGCACAGGTTATATATACAGGCTTCAAAAGCTTAGTGTTTTCTCAGTCTCCCTCTGCTGGTAGGAGGACATAACCCACGCGTCTTGACCGGTCTGGAGGGTCTAGAGGAAAGAAAATTAGCAGGTAAGATCTAATTTCACCTTAATCAACAAGTCAGATGTGACACCTTGTAGAATTTGAAAATCTAGACAGCCTTAAACAAGGTATGATGAAATGTAATTACAGCTATTCAGTTTGAAAATTAGTCTTGCTGCTGTGTTCTCTATGATCTGCAGTTTTTTTTTCTGATATTGGGTTTGAATACAAAAAAATAAGACATTACAGTAGCCTAGATGCGGTAGGATAAGCATTTGGACCAGCAGCGCATAGGCTTTTTGATCGAAGAATGACCTGACTATACCTAGTTGCCTGATTTTAAACATTTTCTTCTTCCATAGTTGGTTGATATGGGAGGAAAATGATGGGGAGGAGTCAAGAAAGACTCAAAGCATTCTAGCTTCTGATTCAACTGTGAAGGTTTGATCGTTGGATGGTGTTATTGAAGTTGGGACCTCGACTTCTTGATTCCAGAACCACAGGATCTTAGTCTTTTGCGCAGTTTTAGTTTATTTGCCAAAGAACATAAACATAAGAGCAGCCATACTGGGTCAGACCAGGGGTCCATCTAGCCCAGTATCCTGTTTTCCAAACAGTGGCCAAGCCAGGTCACAAGTACCTGGCAGAAACCCAAATTGTGGCAAAGCCCAGGTCTGAATAGCATTTATCCTAGTTGTTATAGATTGGTTTAGATCTTGATGTGACGATGTCAGCGGTAGGAGGAGCATGATGTCGTCATTTGATAACAGTAGCTCACCTAATCCCAGATGTATTGAGCTGAGGGAAGACATAAAGAAGTTAAAATAGGAGAAAGCATGAAATTCTTTGAGAAGACTCATTTTTCAAAGAGTTATGTGAAGATTCTAAGGGAACTAGGGGTCTTACATAGTAACATAGTAGATGACGGCAGAAAAAAAGACCTGCGCGGTCCATCCAGTCTGCCCAACAAGATAAACTCACATGTGCTACTTTTTGTGTATACCTTACCTTGATTTGTACCTGTCCTTTTCCGGGCCCAGACCGTATAACAATGCCCAGCACTATCCCCGCCTCCAAACCATCAGCCCCGCCTCCCACCATCGGCTCTGGCACAGACCGTATAAGTCTGCCCAGCACCGTCTCCGTCTCCCGCCACCGGCTTTGCCACCCAATCTCGTCCAAGCTCCTTAATCCATTCCTTCTGAGCAGGGTTCCTTTATGTTTATCCCATGCATGTTTGAATTCCGTTACCGTTTTCGTTTCCACCACCTCCCGCGGGAGGGCATTCCAAGCATCCACTACTCTCTCCGTGAAAAAATACTTCCTGACATTTTTCTTGAGTCTGCCCCCCTTCAATCTCATTTCATGTCCTCTCATTCTACTGCCTTCGCATCTCCGGAAAAGGTTCGTTTCCAGATTAATACCTTTCAAATATTTAAACGTCTGTATCATATCACCCCTGTTTCTCCTTTCCTCCAGACTATACATGTTTAGTTCAGCAAGTCTCTCCTCATACGTCTTGTATGTTTCAACGGTTTTTATTCAAGAACACAGTGTAAACAACTCATAACTTACTTGTTTAACACATATGGTTGAAATACTTGTTTACACCAATCAAATGCAATTTAACAAAGCAATAAGTATTTTTGGTTTTATGCCCCCCCTCCCCACCTTCCTCTCACCCCTAACCCACCCATTATCCACCTCCCATTCCAAACAGAAAACTGAACTTGTTCTTTTAGTGTTCTTTTGGTATTACTTGTCACTGTTATGATAAAATAATAATAATAATAATAAAAAAATAAAAAAAAAAAACCTTATAAACCCTTTAATATCAAATTTCACGCGCGTGGAGATAGGGACTGAACATAAGGACCCCAGGTCTCCAGGAAACGTGTTCTTTTCTTCTGGGAGGGTCCCAGCGCCCTGCGCTCATGTAACAATAGCTCATGGAATCTGTTCCTCCAGTGCCAGAAATCTGGTGGGGCCACACTCATCCACCCATGCATGATCACTTTTTTCCCCATCAAACAGGCCTTGCGTATCAACTGTCGTGGGCCTTCCCGTTGGAATCCAAAAAGTTCATATTTATCAAATAAAATCCCCAAAGGCGTGTGATTGATCCGTGATTTAATTAAGCCCTCCAAGTACTGTATGATCATGTTCCAGTACCTTTGTGTTACAGGGCACTCCCAAAGGCAATGATAAAGAGTACCGTCCGTCTGCTGACACTTTGCGCAAAGTGGATCCGACACCCCTCCCATTCTAAACACCTGTTGTCTAGTCATGTAAGCCCTGTGCAGTATACGAAACTGACATTCCCTTAGACAGGCATTCACCGAGATCCCAGGTATACGAGACACCAACTTTCTGTAATCTAAAGCTAAATTGGGTCTCTTCATGTCCCGTGCCCATCGTGCAGTGATTATGGCGGTAGGTTTCTGCGGGCCCAGCTCCCCTAGTAGCTTGTACAGGCTCGATATTGAGAACCGCGTTCCTGGGCTCGCTTTGTAAAACTCTCTTACTTTCCTCCCATGACCATTATTCAGGTGTGCCATATTTAATGATCTGACATAATGAGTTAATTGCTGATATGCAAACTCATAGCTAGCAGTAATGCCCACCCCCAGTGCCCCCAGGCTTAGTAGGCCCCCTTCTGTCCCCAATACATGTTCCAATCTAATGATTCCCATAGATGCCCATCGTCGGAATATCTTATTATCTGACCCAGGTGAAAATGATGGGTTGCCTTGCAGTGGCAAGAAATCGGATGTGTCCGCTTCCAAACCCCAATACCCATTTAAGTCCCTCCAAACTGCCCTCATCGGACCCAACAACAGACTACTCTTAAATTGTTTTGGCACCGAGCTCTGTGGGCCATGAAGAAGATAATGTAAGTGATATGGCGCAAAAAAGGCCTGTTCCAGCTGCCGTGGCGTGAAATCTTGTTTCTCAAGCAACCAGTCTCCCAAATGTCTTAACAGACAAGCTTGATTATATTTTTTTAAATCTGGGAGACCTATACCTCCCTCTTTCCATGAACCTACCAATACTTCCAGTGGTAATTTGGGTTTTTTCCCCCCCCAAATGAATTTTCTTAAATGCTGATAGAATTGCTTAAGATCTTTGTTTCGCAATCTCAGCGGTAGCACCTGTAGGATGTATAACCACCTGGGGAATTCTGCCATACGGAACAACTGGACCCTACCGTGTAGCGAGAGCGGTAGTACTGCCCATTTTTGCAACCTATGTCGCATATTGTCCAATAACCTAGTGAAGTTGAGATTATAAAAAGCTGTCGTTTTCATGGACACTTGTACCCCCAGATATTTAAAGTTGTCTGTAGCCCACTTCAATGGGAATCCCACCCCCCACTCCCCCCTCACTTTGTTTGTGGCTGTTAATGCCAGAGATTTTGAGAAATTGATTTGGAATCCTGCGAAATCCCCATATTCTCTGAACAATTCTAACAGTGCGTCTAGAGATTTCCTGGGGTCAGTAAGATGTACCAAGATGTCGTCCGCGAATGCGGATACCTTAAATCCCATCTTACCCCATGCTACTCCAACTATCTCCGGATGTGACTCGATTTCCCTTATCAAGGGATCCAGCGTCAGAACAAACAACAATGGAGATAGGGGACATCCCTGCCTCACTCCTCTCCTTATCTGGAATGTCTGTGACCTTTCACCATTAATCCACAGAAAAGCCTGAGGGCACGAATATAGGGCACCCACCGCACTTCGGAAAAGACCCCCCACTCCAATTCTCTGCATTACTGCAAATAGGAACCGCCATACCACCCGATCGAAAGCCTTCTCTGCGTCAAAACTAACAAGCAGAGAAGGCTGTCTCTGCTCCTCCACTCTCTCTAATGAGGCAATGAGAGCCCTCACATTACTTACCACTGATCTGCCCCTTACAAACCCCACTTGTGGCGCCGCCACCAAGTCTGGGAGCACTCGTGCCAACCGGTTCGCTAGGATTTTTGCATAAAGTTTAGCATCGCAATTTAACAGAGATATTGGTCTATAGGAACCCATTTCCTCTGGATCTTTACCCGGTTTCAACAGCACGATCATCTTAGCCATATGAAAAGTCTCTGGGGCCGACCCTGAAGCCGCCATAGTATTGAATAGATTCAGCAAAGGCGGAGTCACCTGTTCTTGTAACAGTTTGTAAAAGGCCATGCTGTATCCATCTGGCCCTGGTGCCTTATGGATGTCACTCTGTTGGAATGCAAGAATTAATTCCCCCTCCTCAATAGGGGCATTTAGATATTCTTTCTGTGAATCTGACAGCGTTGGGATATCAACATTATCTAAATACAAAGCACTGTCAGACATTGTGTCCGCATCCCTCCCGTACAAACCCGCATTCCATATCATCAAGCTGATCAATCCATAGACTGGTGGGTTGTGTCCATCTACCAGCAGGTGGAGATAGAGAGCAAACTTTTGCCTCCCTATATGTGGTCATGTGCTGCCGGAAACTCCTCAGTATGTTCTCTATCTCAGCAGGTGGTGGTCACACACAGCAGCAGCAGCTCTGGCTAGGCCTCCAAGCCTAATTTTTAGGTTTTGTTGAGTGCCTGGGGTTGAGGGCTCTTTTGAGCAAGTGCAAACCTGGTGGTGCCAGGTCCCTCCTTTTCTCCCCCCTCCCGCTGGCTCCGTTAAAAAAAAAAAAAAAAAAAAAATTTTAAACGTCTTTAAAGGCGTTTATTTCGACGTTTATTTAAGCGTCTATTGCAGCTACTCACTGGGACACCAGGTCGTTACAACTCGGAGCGGACAGCAGGTAATTTTACCTTTTTATAGCGGGCGGGGGTTCCCCGATTCTTCTCCTCGTGGCACATGGCGTCGGAGGGCGAGGGCGCAAAGGGTCGCTCCCCGGGTCGCTTGAGCGCTTCTAGAGGGGATGCGGGGGTCTTAAAGCCTGATTCGCCCTTGTTGGGGGGCAGTTTCGTGACCGATGAATGTCCCGGTCCTTCCTCCGGCGTGGCGGTTTTTCCCGCCATAAACGCCCATCCCCCGCTCCTCGCCTCCGCCATTTTGGCCGGCCACGCGGCTCGGACGGCTTCTTCTTGGGCCGCCCTTGAGGTTGGAGACATTAATGCCATGAACGCCCTTAATTTGGGCGACGGCACAGAAGCGGCTAAAGTTAAGAGCCGTTCTTCCCGCGCGGCTCCTTCGCGGAGTTTCGCGCCGGACGCCATTTTGGATGCGCAGCAGGCCTCTCCCCCGCTGTTGCGAGCGCCGGTTGAGAGTGCGCCTAGGGCTGTTGCCCAGGCTGCGGAAGTGCACAGTCTGGGGGGTTTCTCCCCCGAGTTTGTTTTGCTGCTGCATCAGGCCTTCCTCATGCACAACGCTGCCCCCGCTCCCTCGTCTGGTAAAGAGGTTGAGGTTCCCAGAGGTAAACGCCCTCGGGTTGATTCCCAGGCCTTGGAGGAATTTGTCTCCTCCGATGTAGATGAGGGCAGCGTGTCTGAGGTCTCCCAACGGTCCTTTGCGGATTCCTTGGAGGAGACGGATCCCCGCTCGGATGGAGCGGATGACCCCTCTGCAGCGCGGCTTTTTCGCCCAGAGGATTTGCCCAACCTGTTGTTACAGGCCATGGACACTTTGAAGATTTCCTCTCCGGAGGACGTCTCTCCCTCAGCCCCTGTTGGCTCTGCCATTATGCTGGGGACGAAGCGCCCGCCTAGAACCTTCCACGTGCATGATGCCATGCACACCTTAATTTCGGCTCAATGGGATGTCCCAGAAGCGAGCCTTAAAGTGGCTAGGGCTATGTCCCGCCTCTATCCTTTGGCTGTGAGTGAACGTGAGGCCTATCTGTGGCCTACCGTGGATTCTTTAATCACTGCGGTGACTAAGAAAACGGCATTGCCGGTGGAAGGTGGCACGGCCCTAAAGGACGCCCAAGACAGGAGATTGGAGGCGGCCTTAAGGTCGTCCTTTGAGGCGGCTGCTTTAAGTTTGCAGGCCTCAGTTTGCGGATCCTATGTGGCCAGGGCGTGCCTGACTATGGTGCAGCGGGCTTCCCCCTCGGATCATTCCTTGAGGGATGATTGGCCAGCCCTGGAATCGGGCTTAGCCTATGTGGCAGACTTGCTGTATGATGTCTTGAGAGCCTCAGCTAAAGGCATGGCTCAGACAGTCTCTGCGCGGCGGTGGCTTTGGCTGAAACATTGGTCTGCTGACCACGCCTCTAAATCCCGCCTGGCTAGGTTGCCTTTTAAAGGCAAGCTGCTCTTTGGGGTCGAGCTGGACAAAATCGTGACCGATCTCGGCACATCTAAGGGCAAGAAGTTACCAGAGGTCAGGGCTCGGGCTAGTGCTCGTCCCGGTACCTCCAGAGGACGGTTTCAGGAAGCCCGTCGGTACCGCCCGGGCAGGTCGGGTTCTTCTGCCCCCTCTTCCTTTAAGAGGCATTTCTCCCCCAAGCAGCGTTCCTTTCGCAGAGACCGCCGTCCCGGAGGTGCTCCCTCCGGTCCTCCCCCAGGGTCTCGTACCCAATGACGGGGTCTTGGTCCACGCCCCAGTGCAGATTGGAGGACGGCTGTCCTCGTTTCTGGGCGAGTGGACCACAATAACTTCAGACGCTTGGGTGCTGGAAGTCATCAGAGACGGCTACAAGCTAGAGTTCTGCCGACCCTTAAGAGACGGGTTTGTACTCTCTCCCTGCAAGTCTCCGGTCAAAGCTGTGGCAGTGCAGCAGACTTTGGACAATCTGATCCGCCTGGGTGCGGTCGTTCCGGTGCCAGAAAGTCAGCTTGGCAAGGGGCGTTACTCCATTTACTTTGTGGTACCAAAGAAAGGAGGTTCTGTCCGGCCTATCCTCGACCTCAAAGGGGTCAATCGGGCCTTGAAAGTGCGGCACTTTCGCATGGAGACTCTCCGCTCTGTTATAGCGGCAGTGAAGGCAGGGGAGTACCTGGCTTCCTTGGACATCAAGGAAGCGTACCTGCATATTCCCATCTGGCCTCCTCATCAACGCTTTCTGCGTTTTGCAGTCCTGGGCCGACACTTCCAGTTCAGAGCCCTCCCGTTCGGGTTGGCTACTGCTCCGCGGACCTTTTCCAAAGTAATGGTGGTCATAGCGGCCTTCCTGCGAAAGGAAGGAGTACAAGTCCATCCTTATCTGGACGACTGGTTGATCCGAGCCCCCTCTTATGCAGAGTGCGGCAAAGCTGTGGACCGGGTAGTTGCTCTTTTGAGCTCCCTGGGATGGATCATCAACTGGGAGAAGAGCCAGCTGCGCCCGACTCAGTCCCTGGAGTATCTGGGAGTTCGATTCGACACCCAAGTGGGCAGAGTGTTCCTGCCAGACAATCGGATTGTCAAACTTCGGGCTCAGGTGGACCAGTTCCTGGTAGCCTCTCCTCTTCGGGCTTGGGACTATGTGCAGCTGTTGGGCTCTATGACGGCCACGATGGAAGTAGTGCCCTGGGCCAGGGCTCATATGAGACCACTACAACACTCTCTGCTGCAGCGCTGGACTCCGATGTCGGAGGATTATGCGGTGCGTCTTCCCTTGGATCCAGCAGTGCGCAAGGCGCTGAGCTGGTGGATGCAGGCAGACAAGTTGTCTGCAGGAATGCCTCTGGTGACCCCAGAGTGGATTGTCGTCACGACGGACGCCTCATTGTCGGGCTGGGGAGCCCACTGCTTGGGAAGGACAGCGCAGGGGCTCTGGTCTCCTGCAGAGGCGAAGCGGTCTATCAACCTCCTGGAACTCAGAGCCATTCGGTTGGCGCTTTTGGAGTTCATCCCGGTACTGGTGCTGAAGCCTGTACGGGTACTGTCGGACAATGCCACGGCTGTGGCCTATGTCAACCGCCAGGGAGGTACCAAGAGCGCCCCTCTAGCCAAGGAGGCTATGAGTCTATGCCAGTGGGCGGAAGCGAACCTGGAACAGCTGTCAGCGGCCCACATTGCCGGAGTCATGAATGTCAAGGCGGACTTTCTCAGTCGCCATACCTTGGAGCCCGGAGAGTGGCAGCTATCTGCTCAGGCGTTCTTGGACATCACGAAGCGCTGGGGCCAGCCGAGCCTAGATCTGATGGCGTCATCGGCCAATTGCCAAGTGCCGCGCTTCTTCAGCAGAGGACGGGACCCTCGATCCCTGGGAGTAGATGCTCTTCTCCAACAATGGCCGACACAAGAGCTTCTCTATGTGTTCCCACCCTGGCCCATGTTGGGCAGGGTCCTAGACCGGGTGGCAAGACATCCCGGCAGGATAATCCTGGTGGGTCCGGATTGGCCCAGACGTCCCTGGTATGCGGACTTGATCAGGCTCTCAATCGACGATCCTCTGCGGCTGCCAGTGGAGCAGGGCCTGTTACATCAGGGTCCCGTGGTGATGGAGGATCCCTCCCCCTTTGGTCTTACGGCCTGGCTATTGAGCGGCAGCGTCTGAGGAAGAAGGGCTTCTCAGACAAGGTCATCGCCACTATGCTGAGAGCGAGGAAACGCTCTACTTCTACTGCTTACGCCAGGGTTTGGCGTATCTTTGCAGCGTGGTGTGAAGCAGGCTCACTTTCTCCCTTCACTGCTCCAATTTCTTCAGTGTTGGCGTTCCTGCAAGAAGGTCTGGACAAAGGCCTGTCGCTCAGTTCCCTTAAGGTCCAGGTAGCGGCTCTGGCTTGCTTCAGGGGCCGCCTGAAGGGTGCTTCCCTGGCTTCCCAGCCAGATGTGGTGCGCTTTCTCAAGGGAGTTAATCACCTGCGCCCTCCTCTGCACTCAGTGGTGCCTGCGTGGAATCTCAACCTGGTGCTAAGAGCATTGCAGAAGCCGCCGTTTGAACCCTTGTCGAGGGCATCTCTGAAAGACCTGACGTTGAAAGCAGTCTTTTTGGTGGCTATCACTTCAGCCAGAAGAGTTTCCGAGCTCCAGGCGCTCTCATGTCGAGAGCCTTTTCTGCAGTTCACTGAGGCAGGAGTGACTATTCGCACAGTGCCTTCCTTTCTGCCCAAGATTGTTTCTCGCTTCCATGTGAATCAGCAGCTCTGTCTCCCTTCCTTTCGTAGGGAGGACTACCCAGAGGAGTACTCTGCTCTTAAATATCTGGATGTGAGACGAGTCATCATCAGATACTTGGAAGTGACCAATGATTTCCGGAAATCGGATCATCTGTTTGTCCTGTTTGCAGGTCCTCGTAGGGGTCTGCAGGCTGCTAAGCCTACAGTGGCAAGATGGGTCAAGGAAGCCATTGCAGCGGCTTATGTGGCCGCAGGGAAGGTGCCGCCTATCCAGCTGAAGGCTCACTCCACAAGAGCTCAGGCGGCCTCGATGGCAGAGGCCGGTTCCGTCTCCTTGGAAGAGATATGCAAGGCGGCAACTTGGGCTTCGGCCCATACATTCTCCAAGCATTACCGCTTGACTGTGGCTGCTCGGGCGGAGGCCCGGTTTGGAGCTTCAGTGTTGCGGTCAGGGATTTCTATGTCCCGCCCTGGGTGAGTACTGCTTCGGTACATCCCAC
The DNA here is from genome assembly GCF_901765095.1 of Microcaecilia unicolor. NCBI lineage: Eukaryota > Metazoa > Chordata > Amphibia > Gymnophiona > Siphonopidae > Microcaecilia > Microcaecilia unicolor. The sequence continues at coordinate 769,953,477 of NC_044031.1, read as the reverse complement.
CAGTCTATGGATTGATCAGCTTGATGATATGGAAGGTAAAATTATGTATAATCATACCTGATAATTTTCTTTCCATTAATCATAGCTGATCAATCCATAGCCCCTCCCAGATATCTGTATTGTTTTATTCTGGTTGCATTTCAGGTTCAAGTTTACTCTTCAGTTACTTCAGAAAGACTTCGTGTTCAAGTTTTTTCACTTGGATTCTTCAAGAGTTAAGACGAGTTTGTGTTACAGTGAGCTGCTGCATTCCTCTCCCCTCCGTTTTACGGGGCTGGATTGAGACTTATAATTCTGCCGGCACTCCCTCCCGCTTCGTGCGGCTGTAGGGCAGTTTTGTACCCCTCCCGCTTCGGCGGTGTTCGGGTCAGTCAGCTCCTCCCGCGGTTGCGGTTGCAGGATAAGCCAGATCCCCCCGCATCGGCGGGGTGGTGTCCCTCCCCCGCTCCGCGGGGATGAGCTGGACGGATTCCCCTCCCCCACTTGTGTGGGGATGAGCTGGGTTAATTCCCCTCCCCCGTTTCGGCGGTGGTGAGCTGGGCAGAGTGTCCCTTCGTGGGTGTAATTCTCTAAGTGCTGAGTCCTGCGGATGGAGCTTTGATATCGACATACTGAGGAGTTTCCGGCAGCACATGACCACATATAGGGAGGCAAAAGTTTGCTCTCTATCTCCACCTGCTGGTAGATGGACACAACCCACCAGTCTATGGATTGATCAGCTATGATTAATGGAAAGAAAATTATCAGGTATGATTATACATAATTTTACCTTCCTCATACGTCTTGTAACGCAAATCCCATACCATTCTAGTAGCTTTTCTTTGCACTGCTTCAATTCTTTTTACATCCTTAAGATACGGCCTCCAGAACTGAACACAATACTCCAGGTGGGGCCTCACCAACGACTTATACAGGGGCATCAACACCCCCTTTCTTCTGCTGGTCACACCTCTCTCTATACAGCCTAATAACCTTCTTGCTACGGCCACCGACTTGTCACACTGTTTCGTCGCCTTCAAATCCTCAGATACTATCACCCCAAGATCCCTCTCTCCGCCCGTACCTGTCAGACTCTCCCCGCCTAACACATACGTCTCCCGTGGATTTCTACTCCCTAAGTGCATCACTTTGCATTTCTTCGCATTGAATTTTAATTGCCAAACCTTAGACCATTCTTCTAGCTTCCGTAGGTCCTTTTTCATGTTTTCCACTCCCTCTGGGGTGTCCACTCTGTTACAGATCTTAGTATCATCCGCAAATAGGCAAACTTTACCTTCTATCTCTTTGGCAATGTCACTCACAAATATATTGAACAGAATCGGCCCCAGCACCGATCCTTGAGGCACTCCACTACTCACCTTTCGCTCCGAGCGAATTCCATTCACCACCACCCTCTGGCATCTGTCCGTCAACCAGTTCCTAATCCAGTTCACCACTTCGGGTCCTATCTTCAGCCCATCCAGTTTATTTAAGAGCCTCCTGTGGGGAACCGTGTCAAAAGCTTTGCTGAAATCTAATTACTTGTTTGTATACCTACCAGCGTGGGAAGGTGCGGCCCCCTGTTGATCATTGTTTGCGTTGGCGTCTGGAGCTGGATTTGACATTAGGTGATGATGATTGGAATTTTATGGAACTCGCTCTATTGAAGATTTCCATTTCTGTTCCTTTTAAAGAGAATGCTGTAAAAGTTTTATATAGGTGGTATCTGACTCTGGCTCGCCCCCATCACATGTTCCCGAAGGCATCGCCATTATGCTGGAGGGAGTGTGGACAGAAGGGGACTATGGGCCATCTCTGGTGGTCGTGTATTAAGGCTCAGGCTTACTGGAAAGCTGTTCAGCATAGGCTCCAGAGTTGGGTATCTAGGCCTATTGAGTGGTCTCCTGAATTTTGCCTTTTTCCTAAAAAGCCTCCTGGTCTTACTACATCGCAATCCTTACTGGTTCGCCATGCTATGACATTTGTGAGATGGCGAGGCTTTGGGCTATACATCATAAAACTTTGTCCAAATGGGAAGCTATTTGGGATCCTTTTGTGTCACATTGTTCATGTTGAGAGTCATTGCTTGGAAGATGGGGTGGCGGTGAGGGGGGGGGGGATTGGGGAGATGGGTGGGGGGTGTAATGGGAAAACTCTTGTTACAAATACTAGAAGTACCTTATTAGTGAACTTTCTTGCATTGAGAGTTTAATTAAATGTTTCTTTGTTTCGGAAGTACATGTGTTATTGTATGGTTTACATTTACGTGCAACTTGCCTATGTAAATGGCTATGTGTTATTTGACTGTAATGTTTCTCAAAAAATTTTAATAAAGCCTTCTACAAATTTTTTAAAAAAAAGGAGAAAGCATGGATCCTTGGGCGACACCACATTTTGGGAACCAATAGTTGGAAAGGTGTTTGTTTTGTTTTACAGAGTAGCTTTGAGGTTAGATTTCTAACTAGGTGAAATAGGTTTGTTTGGTTTTTTTTGAATTGTTGAGGATATCCTAGCCCACTAAGCTACTGTATAAACCTTCAGTTTATAGTGACTTCAATTATCCAAATATAGACTGGGTAAATGTACTATCGGGACACGCTAGAAAGGTACAATTCCTTGATGAAATCAAGGACAGCTTTATGGAGCAGCTGGTGCAGGAGCCGACGAGAGAAGGAAAAATTCTAGACTTGGTCCTTAGTGGAGCGCATGATCTGGTGAGGGACGTTATGGTACTGGGGCCGCTTGATAACAGTGACCATAATATGATCAGTTTTGATATCGACCTTGAAGTAACTGTACACAGAAAGTCAAATACGTTAGCGTTTAACTTTAAAAAAGGAGACTATGATAAAATGAGAAGAACGGTAAAAAAAAAAAACTTAGGGGGGCAACTGAGAGAGTAAAAACTGTACAACAGGCGGGGACGCTGTTCAAAAATACCATCCTGAAGGCCCAGGCCATACATATTCCGCGAATTAGAAAAGAATGATGGAAGTCCAAAAGACAGCAGGCCTGGTTGAAAAGTGAGGTGAAGGAAGCTATTAGGGCTAAAAGAAACGCCTTCAGAAAATGGAAGAAGGAACCGTCTGAAAATAACAAGAAACAGCATAAGGAGTGTCAAAGCAAATGCAAGGCGCAGATAAAGAAGGCCAAGAGGGATTACAAAAAAAAGATAGCATTAGAGGCAAAAAAACATAGTAAAAGTTTTTTCGGTATATTAAAAGCAGGAAGCCGGCAAAAGAATCGGTTGGGCCGCTGGATGACCGAGGGGTAAAAGGGGCGATCAAGGAAGACAAAGACGTAGCGGAGAGACTGAATGAATTCTTTGCTTCGGTCTTCACCGAGGAAGATTTGGGTGGGATACCGGTGTCAGAAATGGTATTTGAAGCAGACGAGTCAGAGAAACTTACTGACTTCACGGTAAACCTGGAGGACGTAATGGGGCAGTTCAGCAAACTGAAGAGTAGCAAATCTCCTGGACCGGATGGTATTCATCCTAGAGTACTGATAGAACTGAAAAATGAGCTTGCGGAGCTACTGCTAGTGATATGCAACTTATCCTTAAAATCGAGCGTGGTACCGGAAGATTGGAGGGTGGCCAATGTAACGCCCATTTTTAAAAAAGGCTCCAGGGGAGATCCGGGAAATTATAGACCGGTGAGTCTGACGTCGGTGCCGGGGAAAATGGTAGAGGCTGCTATTAAAAACAAAATTGCAGAGCACATCCGAGGACATGGATTACTGAGACCAAGTCAGCACGGCTTTTGTGTGGGGAAATCTTGCCTGACCAATTTACTTCAATTCTTTGAAGGAGTAAACAAACATGTGGACAAAGGGGAGCTGGTTGATGTTGTGTATCTGGATTTTCAAAAGGCGTTTGACAAGGTACCTCATGAAAGGCTACAGAGGAAATTGGAGGGTCATGGGATAGGAGGAAATGTCCTATTGCGGATTAAAAACTGGTTGAAGAATAGGAAACAGAGAGTGGGGTTAAATGGGCAGTATTCACAATGGAGAAGGGTAGTTAGTGGGGTTCCTCAGGGGTCTGTGCTAGGACCACTGCTTTTTAATATATTTATAAATGATTTAGAGATGGGAGTAACTAGCGAGGTAATTAAATTTGCTGATGACACAAAGTTATTCAAAGTCGTTAACTCGCGACAGGATTGTGAAAAATTACAGAAGGACCTTACGAGACTGGGAGACTGGGTGGCTAAATGGCAGATGACGTTTAATGTGAGCAAGTGCAAGGTGATGCATGTGGGAAAAAAGAACCCGAATTATAGCTACATCATGCAAGGTTTCACGTTAGGAGTTACGGACCAAGAAAGGGATCTGGGTGTCGTCATCGATAATACACTGAAACTTTCTGCTCAGTGTGCTGCTGCGGCTAGGAAAGCAAATAGAATGTTGGGTATTATTAGGAAAGGTATGGAAGACAGGTGTGAGGATGTTATAATGCCGTTGTATCGCTCCATGGTGCGACCGCACCTTGAGTATTGTGTTCAATTCTGGTCGCCGCATCTCAAGAAAGATATAGTAGAATTGGAAAAGGTGCAGCGAAGGGCGACTAAAATGATAGCGGGGATGGGACGACTTCCCTATGAAGAAAGATTAAGAAGGCTAGGGCTATTCAGCTTGGAGAAGAGACGGCTGAGGGGAGACATGATAGAGGTATATAAAATGAGTGGAGTGGAACAGGTGGATGTGAAGCGTCTGTTCACGCTTTCCAAAAATACTAGGACTAGGGGGCATGCGATTAAACTACAGTGTAGTAAATTTAAAACAAATTGGAGAAAATTTTTCTTCACCCAATGTGTAATTAAACTCTGGAATTCATTGCCGGAAAATGTGGTGAAGGCGGTTAGCTTAGCAGAGTTTAAAAAGGGGTTGGACGGTTTCCTAAAGGACAAGTCCATAAACCGCTACTAAACGGACTTGGAAAAATCCAAAATTCCAGGAATAACATGTACAGAATGTTTGTACGTTTGGGAAGCTTGCCAGGTGCCCTTGGCCTGGATTGGCCGCTGTCGTGGACAAGATGCTGGGCTCGATGGACCCTTGGTCTTTTCCCAGTATGGCATTACTTATGTACTTAGTGATGAAAGGCAATTTTCCAGTTCAGTTTATCAGCAGTAGCTTTGCTTTTTCTCCATTGCTTTTCAAGGTGTCGACAGTTCAGTTTCAGCTGAGATACCTCTTCAGAGAACTGAGGAGATTTTCGGACTGCCTTGACCTTTTTGATAGTAATTGGAGCAGTTTTATCCAAAACTTATTTAACTTTAGTGTCCCAGACAGATTTTGCTGATTCTTGCTTAGGGATTCCAGGGGTAAGGGAATCTTTTAGCTTGGCCTAGAAGCTGGATTAATTCATTTTCCCTCCGGAGGATTATCAGTTTAAAAGGTTAATGCTTCTTGAACAGGCACGACAGACAGATATCAATAGTAAAGTCTAGTTGGAAGTGATCAGAAATGCTTGTTACTGTGAGTGTTAGCCTCTGTGGCAAGTTTCTCTTCATATTCTCCTTTAGCCTTCTTTATTAATGCTTTGCTTCCTTGTCATCAAGCAGATGCAGCCATTACAGATGGGTTGTGTCCATCAACCAGCAGAGGGAGATAGAGAGCACACTTTTTTCAGTGCCTCATACCAGCTTGCTCCACTGCCTCTCTTCAGTATTCTCTATCTCCCCTAGCAGAGTGGCCGCAGCTTCTTCGAGCTCCATCTAAAATCTGCCTGGAGGTTGCTCCTGTGCTTTTGCCAGTTGTTAGCAGGGGTGTTGGAGGCTATAGCAGCTTCACTTTAAAGGCACATAGGTTCGCCCTTTCCCTGCCTTACCCATACCTCCGTGGATGTGGACACATTGCTTAGCTTTCCCTGTCCTTCCCCACCAACAGTGGATGCAGGCACATAGGTTCGCCCGTTCCCTGCCTTTCCCACTCACCTGAGCCTCCGGAGTTCTATTTACCTCTGCTTTCCTCACAGCGTTAAAAAAAAAAAAAAAAAGTTGCGTCGCGCTTTGGCGCTTAGACACTGGAACAGAGGTTTTTCCTTGCCTTTTTCTGTGGGACCGGAACTGTGATACTCGGTCCAGTGAGGTAAGAGTGTTTTCTGACTCCTCTGGGGTGGGCCCGCGATTGGGGCGATTTGGCGCGAACCGCCATTTTGAATTTTACCGCCGTTTTCGGCGATGGCTGCGGAGACAGTAAAGCGCTGTTGCAAGTGTGGCAAGTGCAGATCAGCAGCGGGGCTCTGTAAATCGTGCTGTACAGACGTTAGAGCCGGCCCGAGCATGGCGAGCGACGATTCTCCGCGCTCTGAGCTGGCAGTGGACGCCATTTTGAATTTACCACATGGCGCGACCTCCGCTGAGACGGAGAGTCCTGAGCCTGAGGGGAGGCCTCGGAGTGAGGCTGATATGAGAGCTACTAACCTCGGCAGAAATTCGGGTGCCCAGGGTGAGTTTTTCTCCCCTGATTTTGTCTTATTAATGCATAAAGCATACATGCTTAAAAGAGCTCTCCCACAAAGCCCGGCATGGGCCTCTTCTAATGCCCCCCCCCCCCCCTGGTGGATTCTAGCCTGGGTATGCCCTCTGAGGCGTTATTCCCTGATAATTGGCAGAATATGAAGCGCAGAAGGGCTCATTCCCCTTCAGAGAGTGCTGCACCTCCTTCCCCCCCCCCGTGGTCGGGCTGCGAGGATTCGGAGGACTCTGGCAGGCCTTCATGGTCTGAGGAGACAGAGTCTGGTGCAGAAGTGACTCAGGATCTGGACGATCCCTCCGCGGTGAGGATTTTCCACCGTGATGAGCTGCCAGCGCTTATTTCTGATGCCCTGCAGGCTCTCTCTATTGAGGACCCTGCCAGTGGCACAGCCTCCTCTGTGAATCCTAGGATGGCTAGTACCAAAAAGCCTGCTTGAGCCTTTCCTTTGCATGACTCCATCCAAGAGCTTCTTTCGGCTCAATGGGCTGACCCCGAGGGACCTTTGAAAGTTTCCAGGGCTATGGGGCAATTATACCCTCTGAGTGAGGAGCATATGGCTCACTTTGCTATGCCTAAAGTGGATACCCTAGTCACAGCTGTGACAAAGAGAACTACCCTCCCTGTTGAAGGAGGTGTTGCCCTGAAGGATATTCAAGACCGTAAACTGGAATCGGCACTTAAACGGTCATTTGAAATTGCAGGTCTCACTATTTGGGCGTCTGCATGCAGTTATGCTGCTAGAGCCTGCCTGGCTTGGTTGCAACAGGCAGTGGAACAGCCCAGTGATGGAGCGGAGCCCTTTTCAGATGTGGCTCCGCGGATGGAGTCGGCCTTGTCCTTTCTTGCTGACGCCCTTTATGATATTGTCAGAGCTTCGGCTAAACACATGGCAGTAGCAGTGGCGGCTCGCCGTCTTCTTTGGCTACGGCATTGGGCGGCGGACATGGCCTCTAAGCAAAGGTTGGTGAAGTTGCCCTTTCAAGGCCTTCTCCTGTTTGGTGAGTAGTTGGAGAAAATTGTGAAGGGCCTGGGTGAGGCTAAACCCCAGCGCTTGCCCGACGATAGGCCTCGGCCTTCCTCTAAGGATGCGGCGGTCCACTCCTCTTACAGACCTCGCTTCCGTGAAGCTCGAAGGTACCGCCCGGGGCATTCTGCTGGGTTCACTTCTCGTGCCCGTTTTCAGCAAAGGAACTCCTTTCGCTCAGACAAACGTTCCACAGCCACTGGCTCAAGGCCTAGAGTTCAGGGGCGACCCTCTCAATGCTGGTGCGCCGGCCTTCTCCTCGAGTCCTGTCATCGGAGGATGTCTTTCCCTCTTGGCCAAGGAGTGGGCCAACATTTCCTCAGATCAGTGGGTCTTGGACCTGATCAGAGACGGTTACAGAATAGAATTCGACGCCCCTGTAAGAGACGTGTTTGTGGAGTCCCGATGCAGTTCTGCCGCCAAACGAGCGGCGGTAGAGGAGACTTTACAAGGTCTGATTCAGATAGGAGCCGTGTCTCCGGTACCTCCCGCCGAACACGGCTGCGGCCGCTACTCCATCTACTTTGTGGTGCCGTGAAAAGGAGGGTCTTTTCGCCCTATTCTGGACTTAAAAGAATTAAACAAGTCCCTGAGAGTGCGGCATTTTCACATGGAAACCCTGCGCTCTGTCATTGCCGCGGTACAGCCAGGAGAGTTTCTCACGTCTCTGGACCTGAAAGAAGCTTACTTGCACATTCCAATTTGGCCCCCGCACCAGAAGTTTTTCTGAGGTTTGCAGTGATGGGAAAGCATTCCCAGTTCTGGGCCTTGCCTTTTGGCCTCGCCACAGCTCCCAGCACCTTTTAGAAGGTTATGGTGGTAGTAGCTGCCTTTCTAAGGCGAGAGGGTATTCGGGTTCACCCGTACCTGGACGACTAGCTCATTCGAGCAAACTGCTGCAGAGAGTCAGTATGTAGCAGCCAGAGTGGTCTCAGTACTTCAATGTCTGGGCTGGGTCGTCAATTTGGCCAAAAGTCACCTGACCCCCTTGCAGTCTCTAGAATATTTGGGGGGGCCAGGTTCGACACAGCCTCAGGGTATGTGTACCTACCCGACCAAAGGCAGTGCAAGCTTCAGAATCAGGTCCGTCTGCTCCTGAGGATGCCTCGCCCGCGAGCTTGGGACATTGTCCAGCTGCTTGGATTGATGAAGGCCACCATGGAACTGGTGCCCTGGGCGAGAGCGCACCTGAGACCTCTACAGTATGCTCTACTCCAAAGATGGTCTCCAGTATCTCAGGATTACCAATGCAGACTCTCTTGGCTCCCTGCGGCCCGGCCCGACTCAGCATGAAGTGGTGGCTCTCAGACAACATGCGGAGAGGAATGCCGCTGGCGCTCCCTGGTTGGTGCCTAGTGGTGACAGATGCCAGTCTGAAAGGCTGGGGCGCACATTGCAAGGGGAAGCATGCCCAGGGTCTAAGGACACCCGAGGAGTCGGAGTGGTCCATCAACCGCCTAGAGTTGAAAGCGGTGTTTCAGGCGCTTTTGGCCTTTCAAGTGACCCTGGAAGGATTGGCTGTCAGAGTGATGTTGGACAACACGACAGCAGTGGCATACATAAATCGACAAGGCGGCACTCAGTGCTGAGCTATAGCCGCGCAGGCCAAACAAATTTGCCACTGGGCCGAGCTGCATCTACAGTTTCTGTTGGCAGCTCACATTGCAGGTCAGAGCAACGTGCAAGCCGATTATCTAAGCAGGCATCAGATTGATCCAGCGGAGTGGGAACTTGCAGACGAAGTGTTTCTGCAGATATGTGTCAAGTGGGGCAAGCATGTGATCGATCTAATGGCGACAAGCACCAATGCCAAAGTCCCGTGCTTCTTCAGCAGACGGAGAGATCCTCACGCGGCGGGGTTGGATGCCTTGGCTCAACCCTGGCCTCCGGGCCTACTGTATATGTTCCCTCTGTGGCCCTTGATAGGGCGAGTGCTCCTGCGGATCCGGCTGCATCCAGGAGAAGTGGTTCTCGTCGCCCCGGAGTGGCCCAGGAGGCCTTGGTATGCGGACCTCCGACAGATGCTCGTAGAGGATCCCCTTCAGTTACCTCTGGTTCCCAACCTGTTGTCACAGGGTCCGGTGACCATGGAGGACGCCGGCCGATTTGGTCTCATGGCCTGGTGATTGAGAGGACGCAATTGAGAGGCAGAGGCTATTCCAATAAAGTAATTACCACTCTCCTGCAAGCCCGCAAGCGTTCCACTTCCGTGGCTTATGCCAGAATTTGGCGCCACTTTGAAGTCTGGTGTGCTTCCAGAGAGATCACACCCCTGCAGGCTCCTGTCTCGCCGATTCTGGACTTTTTGCAGGATGGTATACAAAAAGGCTTGGCCTATAATTCCCTGCGGGTGCAAGTGACAGCGTTGGCCTCCTTGCGTGGCAAGGTTGAAAGTGTCTATTTAGCTGCTCATCCGGATGTGGCACGGTTTCTTAGAGGGGTGCTTCGGCTCTGTCCTTCCGTGCGTGCACCTTGTCCAGCTTGGAACCTGGGGCTAGTGCTGAAGGCCCTTCAGGGTGCTCCCTTTGGACCGCTTCGGTGTGCTTCAGAGAAAGATTTGACACTGAAGGCCGTCTTGTTAGTGGCCATTACTTCGGCGAGACGGGTGTCAGAGCTCCAGGCGCTGTCCTGTAGAGACCCTTTTCTGCAGTTTTCAGAGTCCGGGGTCACAGTTCGGACCGTGCCTTTCTTCTTGCCTAAGGTGGTTTCAGCGTTTCACCTAAACCAACCTATTTTCTTGCCCTCCTTTGTCGAGGAGGAGTTTCCAGAATCTTTTGGGCAACTGCACCTGTTGGACGTGCGCAGGACTCTGCTGCAGTATCTGTGAGTTACTAACTCTTTCAGGACCTCTGATCATCTGTTTGTTTTGCTATCAGGTCCTCGCAGAGGGTCTCCAGCGTCTAAAGCCACTATTGCCTGCTGGCTTAAAGAATCTGTCTTTTCAGCTTATTTGCTTGCCGGCCGGCCTCCGCCTGATGCCTTTAAGGCGCATTCCACTAGAGGAATTTCCTCTTCTTGGGCTAATCTTGGAGGCAGACTTGGACATAGTTGCAATCACAGAGACATGGCTCAATGGTTCCCATGAATGGGATGCAAACATACCAGGCTATAATCTTTTTAGGAAGGATAGAGAGGGGCGTAAAGGTGGAGGAGTAGCTCTGTATGTGAGAAATAATATCACAGCGTCTGAAATGACAGGGAACTGGGGAAAGGAAGAAGCGATATGGATCACCTTAAAAAGAAAGGATAAAACCTCTGTCCATGTGGGTGTTGTCTACAGACCTCTGACACAATTGGAGGACCTAGATAAAGATCTGATCGCTGATATTCAAAAGTTGGGGAAGAAAAGAGAGGTGCTGTTGTTGGGAGATTTCAATCTGCCGGATGTAGATTGGACGGTTCTGTCTGCGAAATCGGAAAGAAGTAGAGAGATCGTGGATGCTTTTCAAAGTGCTTTGCTCAGACAAATGGTGTCAGAACCCACGAGGGAAGGAGAGACGCTAGATCTGGTACTCACAAATGGGGATAATGTGTCAAATGTCCGAGTGCGTGCCCACCTGGGCAGCAGTGACCATCAAACGGTTTGGTTTGATATGACGGCTGAAGAGGAGGGTGGCCACTCAAAACTCAAAGTCCTGGATTTCAAACATGCTGACTTTAGTAAAATGGGGAAATACCTGAGGAAGGAGCTGATGGGATGGGAGGAAATACAAGAAGTGGAAGGACAGTGGTCCAGACTGAAAGAAGCTATAAATAGGGCCACAAACCTTTATGTAAGGAAAGTAAATAAAAGCAAGAGAAAAAGGAAACCGATATGGTTCTCCAAGCAAGTGGCTGAGAAAATAAAGGCTAAAGAGTTGGCATTCCAGAAATACAAAAAAACTCATGAAAAGGGACAAGAGGAGGAATACCGGATGAAACTGAAAGAAGCCAAGAGAGAGATACGTCTGGCGAAAGCGCAAACGGAAGAACAAATGGCTAGAAATGTAAGGAGGGGTGGCAAAATTTTCTTCAGGTATATTAGTGAAAGGAGAATGACTAAAAAGGGAATTGTGAGACTAAAAGATACTGCGAACCGCTATGTGGATAATGATGAAGAAAAAGCAAATTTGCTAAATAGATACTTCTGTTCTGTTTTCACAGAAGAAAATCCTGGAGAAGGACCGCGATGGACTGCAAAAAGTACAAATGAGATTGAAGTGGATAGAGCACCGTTGACGGAAGAGAGTGTGTATGAACAACTTGAAAAGCTTAAGGTGGACAAAGCCATGGGACCAGATGGGATCCACCCTAGGATATTGAGGGAGCTCAGAGAGGTTCTGGCGGGTCCTCTTAAAGATTTGTTTAATAAATCCTTGGAGACGGGAGAGGTTCCGAGGGATTGGAGATCAGCGGATGTGGTCCCTCTTCACAAAAGTGGTGATAGGGAAGAAGCTGGAAACTACAGGCCGGTAAGCCTCACTTCGGTTATTGGAAAAGTAATGGAAGCGATGCTGAAGGAAAGGATAGTGAATTTCCTGGAAGCCAATAAGTTGCAAGATCCGAGACAACATGGATTTACCAAAGGGAAATCGTGCCAAACAAACCTCATTGAGTTCTTTGATTGGGTGACAGGAGAATTGAATCAGGGACGAGCTATGGACGTAATCTACTTAGATTTCAGCAAAGCTTTTGACATGGTTCCCCACAGGAGGCTCTTAAATAAACTGGATGGGCTGAAGATAGGACCCGAAGTGGTGAACTGGATTAGGAACTGGTTGACGGACAGACGCCAGAGGGTGGTGGTGAATGGAATTCGCTCGGAGGAGCGAAAGGTAAGTAGTGGAGTGCCTCAAGGATCGGTGCTGGGGCCGATTCTGTTCAATATATTTGTGAGTGACATTGCCAAAGGGTTAGAAGGTAAAGTTTGCCTATTTGCGGATGATACTAAGATCTGTAACAGAGTGGACACCCTGGAGGGAGTGGAAAACATGAAAAAGGACCTACGGAAGCTAGAAGAATGGTCTAAGGTTTGGCAATTAAAATTCAATGTGAAGAAATGCAAAGTGATGCACTTAGGAAGTAGAAATCCACGGGAGATGTATGTGTTAGGCGGGGAGAGTCTGATAGGTAAGGGCGGAGAGAGGGATCTTGGGGTGATAGTATCTGAGGATTTGAAGGCGACGAAACAGTGTGACAAGGCGGTGGCCGTAGCTAGAAGGTTATTAGGCTGTATAGAGAGAGGTGTGACCAGCAGAAGAAAGGGGGTGTTGATGCCCCTGTATAAGTCGTTGGTGAGGCCCCACCTGGAGTATTGTGTTCAGTTTTGGAGGCCGTATCTTGTTAAGGATGTAAAAAGAATTGAAGCGGTGCAAAGAAAAGCTACGAGAATGGTATGGGATTTGCGTTACAAGACGTATGAGGAGAGACTTGCTGAACTAAACATGTATACTCTGGAGGAAAGGAGAAACAGGGGTGATATGATACAGACGTTCAAATATTTGAAAGGTATTAATCCGCAAACGAACCTTTTCCGGAGATGGGAAGGTGGTAGAACGAGAGGACATGAAATGAGATTGAAGGGGGTCAGACTCAAGAAAAATGTCAGGAAGTATTTTTTCATGGAGAGAGTAGTGGATGCTTGGAATGCCCTCCCGCGGGAGGTGGTGGAAATGAAAATGGTAACGGAATTCAAATATGCGTGGGATAAGCATAAAGAAATCCTGTGCCGAAGGAATGGATCCTCAGGAGCTTAGTGAAGATCGGGAGGCGGGGCTGGTGGTTGGGAGGCGGGGATAGGGCTGGGCAGACTTATACGGTCTGTGCCAGAGCCGGTGGTGGCAAGCGGGACTGGTGGTTGGGAGGCGGGGATAGTGCTGGACAGACTTGTACGGTCTGTGCCAGAGCCGGTGGTTGGGAGGCAGGGCTGGTGGTGGGGAGGTGAGGATAGTGCTGGGCAGACTTATACGGTCTGTGCCTGTGCCAGAGCCGGTGGTTGGGAGGCGGGGATAGTGCGGGGCAGACTTATACGGTCTGTGCCCTGAAGAGCACAGGTACAAATCAAAGTAGGGTATACACAAAAAGCAGCAAATATGAGTTATCTTGTTGGGCAGACTGGATGGACCGTGCAGGTCTTTTTCTGCCGTCATCTACTATGTTACTATGTATGTTACTATGAAACTGGAGCACTCTCTTTAAGAGATTTGTAGTGCAGCAACATGAGCTTCTAAGCTCTCTTTTGCCCGACATTATAGGCTGGATGTGGCTGCCAGGAGGAACGCACATTTTGGAGCGCAAGTGCTGGCGCGTGGTGTGGCTTGTTCCCACCCTATCTAGGGATTGCTTTGATACATCCCATCTGTAATGGCTGCATCTGCTTGATGACAAGGAACGAAAAATTGGGTTCTTACCGTGATAATTTTCTTTCCTTTAGTCATAGCAGATGCAGCCATGATCCCTCCCTGTCTGATGCTATCTGCTGTAAATCTATTTCAGGTTCTGTTCGTGTTTCCTGGAGATTCCGTCCTTGGGAGAAAGTCGGAAAATAGTCTTCAGGATTCTTGTTCAATTAAAGGAGGATGACTTAATTTGTAGCGGAGAGATTAAATGAATTCCTTGCTTTGGTCTTCACCGAGGAAGATTTGGGTGGGATACCGGTGTCGGAAATGATATTTCAAGCGGACGAGTCGGAGAAACTTACTGAATTCACGGTAAACCTGGAGGACGTAATGGGGCAGTTTGGCAAACTGAAGAGTAGCAAATCACCTGGACCGGATGGTATTCATCCTAGAGTACTGATAGAACTGAAAAATTAACTTGCGGAGCTACTGTTAGTGATATGCAATTTATCCTTAAAATCGAGCGTGGTACTGGAAGATTGGAGGGTGGCCAATGTAATGCCGATTTTTAAAAAAGGTTCCATGGGAGATCAGGGAAATTATAGACCAGTGAGTCTGATGTCGGTGCCAGGGAAAATGGTAGAGGCTATTATTAAAAACAAAATTACAAAGCACATCCAAGGAAATGGATTGCTGAGACCAAGTCAGCACGGCTTTAGTGTGGGAAAATCTTGCCTGACTAATTTACTTCAATTCTTTGAAGGAGTAAACAAACATGTGGACAAAGGGGAGCCGGTTGATATTGTGTATCTGGATTTTCAAAAGGCATTTGATAAGGTACCTCATGAAAGGCTACAGAGGAAATTAGAGGGTCATGGGATAGGAGGAAATGTCCTATTGTGGATTAAAAACTGGTTGAAGGATAGGAAACAGAGAGTGGGGTTAAATGGGCAGTATTCACAATGGAGAAGGGTAGTTAGTGGGGTTCCTCGGAGGTCAGTGCTAGGACCGCTGCTCTTTAATATATTTATAAATGATTTAGAGATGGGAGTAACTAGCGAGGATTGTGAAAAATTACAGAAGGACCTTAAGAGACTGGGAGACTGGGCGGCTAAATGGCAGATGACGTTTAATGTGAGCAAGTGTAAGGTGATGCATGTGGGGAAAAAAGAACCCGAATTATAGCTACGTCATGCAAGGTTCCAAGTTAGGAGTTACGGACCAAGAAAGGGATCTGGGTGTCGTTGATAATACACTGAAACCTTCTGCTCAGTGTGCTGCTGCGGCTAGGAAAGCGAATAGAATGTTGGATATTATTAGGAAAGGTATGGAAAACAGGTGTGAGGATGTTATAATGCCGTTATATCGCTCCATGGTGCGACCGCTCCTTGAGTATTGTGTTCAGTTCTGGTCGCCGCATCTCAAGAAAGATATAGTGGAATTGGAAAAGGTGCAGCGAAGGGAGACTAAAATGATAGCGGGGATGGGACGACTTCCCTATGAAGAAAGACTAAGGAGGCTAGGGCTTTTCAGCTTGGAGAAGAGACGGCTGAGGGGAGACATGATAGAGGTATATAAAATGAGTGGAGTGGAACAGGTGGATGTGAAGCGTCTGTTCACGCTTTCCAAAAATAGTAGGACTAGTGAAATATTGGAAGCAATTCGGGCCTTGTGTGCTCAATGGAGGAATTATCCTATCTCATTTCTAGGTCGGGTGGCACTGGAGTTCCAGTTTAGGACAGAGAGGAAATACCTGCAGTACACTTTAAAAACGTGCTGTTCTGGGCTCTGATTGGCCCAGGAGTTGAAATCCAGCCTGGAAATACTAGCTTTTTCTCCAGTCTCAGCCAGGGAGAAGAGAGAAATCACTGAGACCCTTTGAACAGTTATATTCTGTAACCTGAGAGCAGCTATATTTCCTGAACTCTCCAGTCACTATCCAGGTAGTGATTAAATGTTTAGATAGTTTTAATATTGATCCATATTCAGTTACCTGGTATTGTGTGCTGTTTTTGTTCCGTCTGTTTTTATGGCCGGAGGAGCAGCCTAATGGTTAGTGCAACAGGCTTTAATCCTGGCAATCTTGGTTCAGTTCCCACTGCAGCTCCTTGGGCAAGTCAGTTGACCCTCCATTGCCCCAGGTCCAAAAAAAATAAACTTAAATTGTGAGGTCTCTAGGGACAGAGAAAGTACCTGCATGTAATGTGTACAGCGCTGCGTACATCTAGTAGCACTACAGAAATGATTAATAGTAGTAATGGTTCACTGTTCAATATTTTTATGACAGTAAACCTTTTTTTTTTTTTTTAATTTATTGACTCTGCTCTAAACAGACTAAGAATCCTGATGGTTTGTGTGTTGGGTCTGTGAGTGCTTTCTAGGAACTGTAGGACCCCACTGGTAGTGTGGTCCCAGTAACCTATAAAACACAGGGGATAACTTCGAGAGCGGGGACTCATCCAGAAGCGGTTGGGACCCAATTGGTGGGATGAGGATGCTAATGCCCAGTGCTCAGATCCCCTAAGTGGCCACAGGGATAACAACAGGTGAGTGATAGGCGTTCTTTGACAGTTATCCTGAGCACTTCTGACGCAGGATCTGCTGCTGCAAGCTGTAATGACTGTGAGCTACAGCAGTCGCTCTGAGGCTCTGGCTCCTCCAGGGTTGATGTCAGCTCTGCCACCCATCCCACTTGGAGTCCTGCTATCACATGTGCTCTTGCACCTCATCAGGAATTGAATTGTAGAATGTGCCAAAGCTGCTATAATATATTGGATATGTACAGAAAGCTTAAAGAGGGGGTTAGCTTAATCCTTTGAAATCCTTCTGAGAGCAGGTTGTTTTTGAATCAGTTTTGTGCCCTGTCTCATATAAAGATAAAGGTGAACATTTTCACTGAGGCAGGAAGCATTGAGAACATGAAGCTTGTCCTATAAAACCAGGCATGGGGTCCGACGTTGCTCTCATTAAACTGTGCTGGCTCGCTTTGTGTCTCATGTCAAGTGGTGGACAATATTATTTAATAATTACAATATTCAATAAATCTTGAATAAAATACATGAAACATGCAATATCATCATAGGAAAACAATAATACAAAGAGAAATAGGAAAAAAAACTCTTATCGACCACAATTTAGGAATTGAGCCAAGAAAAAGAAATTAAATTATAAGCTAATATAACAAAGCCTATTCTCTAATTGTTAAACCAAAGACTGCACCATGCTCTGTTGACTTAATCCAAGCTACTATACAGTGTTACATTCAGGATAAAATTTTCACAATTACACTCTCTTTGCTTAATAAAAAATCCTCTAACTGCTTAGGTTCAAAAAATTGGTATTGCTTTGTTTGATACAGTATCCTACAAACACAAGGAAATTTCAATTGAAAATTTGCTCCTAAAGCTACTACCCTAGGACGCTGTAAAAGAAATGTTTCTTCTCTTTTGGGTTGGACAATATTATTGACTGTGTGTTGTTTTGCAGGATAACTGGGATGATGAAGAGGAGGAAGAAAGTAAAAAAGACCCAGAGAAAACAGGTAGGATGTGCCAAGATCCCTGTCTGCGGAGCTTGAAAGGGGCTTTTCTCTGAGGATGCTTGAACTTTAGTACAAAACGGGGTAGGAATGATCTTTACTGCTACACATGAAGGGTTCTGAGGGGGCTGAAATGGATCTGCCGGATTTTGCCAGTATAGAATGAAATGAATATGAAGTGGAATGAGTGCAGGAGGGGTGGAGGTCCTAGTGCGGAGAGCTAGTGGGGAAATGAATTGTGCTTTGAATAGTTGTACTTTGCTCTTCCTGGTCCTGGGCAGAGACTCATATCCACAGCAGAGGAGTTATATAATCACTCTTTACCATTCATGTTTGACTTCTGCACTATTTGGATGCTTTTTTTCTTGCAGATGCACAAGTTTCAGAAAAGAAAATATTACAGGAAAAAATGAAAGAGAAAGAAAAGCAACAGAAGAAAAAGCAAGAAGAATTGAAAAGGAGGGTAAATGCCCAGCTGTTTCTCTGCTTGCAACAGTCTCGCATATACCACACTAAAGATGTCCTTTATCTGGCTGCTGGCTCACTCCCCTGTTTCCTTTTGTGCGTGCGTTGGGAGGGTGTAGGTGAGTCCTGATGCTCTCACTAAAGCAGCCAGCCGTGGGATCCCAGTACCTCCTCATCCTGCTGAGAGTAGGCAGCACAACACTTTCAGAGAAACCAAAAGTGTCTGACACCAACTTAGAGTACAAGCTAGTTTGTAAATAAGGGTCATTGCAAAATGTGTGGTATTTGTGCAGAGCTGGGGGAGAGACCAGCTGTGCTGCCTGAGGCTCATTCTCTCCTTTGCTGGGTCTTTCTGCTGTGTGAGCTGAATCTGGAACAGGGAAGGGGATTTTGAATGTCTGGAGTCCCTGGTGACTGGTTTAGGTATGGGGCCACTAGCTGGCTATTGTGTTTTGAGATGGGGAGGAGGAAGTGTGCACTGCACTATAGGCCACTCAGCCTTTCAAGCGTCACAGGGCGAGGGGCAGCATGGCAAAGTTGTGGCTGAATTTAAGTTTCTGGCTTGATGTCCTTAAAGGAAGTAGTGGTGCCCACCTGCTTTTGGGAAGTTTGGTACACCATATGCTGCATGGGGAGTTCACCAAGATGTTTTGGAAGGGAGAGGAGGGACAAAACAGATCTTGAGTTCTGACATCACTGTCGCGCTTGCATTTTGTCAAATAACATATTGCCTTTTACTTTTGAACAGGTCTATATGTAGGTATCTGTGTGAACATCCATAGATTAAATGTTTAATTTAGTGTCTTTTTTTCTCGGCTGAACTTTGGTTAGCGCTTACGGTTTTGGCTGGTAATTGGCCTAGATGTAAACTGTACTAAAATTGCACGTGGTCTGTGTCCAGCCTTTCTACAAGACCTGAGAAACTAGGATTTGGTTTTTGTTGCGATTTGGCACTGTTAGGAAACAAGAGTAGAGTTGCTCGGCCTTAGGTCCAGAGTAGGCATTTCTTTTCTAGAAAGTGACAGGAAGAGGAACTGGGTTGCTAGCTCTGTTTTGAATTACTTCTGTCCTTGCTCTCCAGATTTCTGTTTGCCTGGGAATTATGTGGTGTTTTATTATTGGTCAGCACGCAGAAGAGGATCCCTGGTTGTGGTACTGACTCTGCATATCCCCCTCTTACTGGTAGATTCAGTGTTCAGAAGTCCCATGTGCTAGCTGGATTGTGTCTCCCTTGTAACTCAGAAGAGAATGCAGAGGTTCACAACCCAGTCCTTGGGAGGCACCTAGCCGGATACGCACAATGAATATGCATGAGAGATTGTATGCTGTGTTCATTGTGGATATCTCGAAAACCAGACTGGCTTGATGTGTCCTGAAGACTGGGTTGTGAACTACTTGAATGTGGCCCAAAGTACTCAACCAAGCAGTTTGCTTAAATGCTGCATTTAAGAGGAAGCCAGTGTAGGGCCAGATCTGGTACCTGTGGCCCCCTCACCTAGAAACTAGGAGCCCTCCTGAAACCTTACCTTTTTGTGTAGGCTGTAATGGTGACCCAGAAGGGTCAGCTCCTGCAATGGCAAAGCACAGAAGGCAGGCAGGAGATTTCTGTTGCTCGTTGCATGCTCTTGATCTTTATCTTCTTTCTCCAGGATACCCAACATCGCCTCCTTTTGCATGATGCCCGGGGTGACTGCTGCTTCATTGCCCCATGTTAAATCTGGTTCTGTACAGATGACAGGGTACTACCAGGACATACCTACATAAGTACATAAGTAATGCCATACTGGGAAAAGACCAAGGGTTCATCGAGCCCAGCATCCTGTCCTCGACAGCGGCCAATCCAAGCTTCCCAAACGTACAAACATTCTATACATGTTATTCCTGGAATTTTGGATTTTTCCAAGTCCGTTTAGTAGCGGTTTATGGACTTGTCCTTTAGGAAACCGTCCAACCCCTTTTTAAACTCCGCTAAGCTAACCGCCTTCACCACTTTCTCCGGCAACGAATTCCAGAGTTTAATTACACGTTGGGTGAAGAAAAATTTTCTCCGATTTGTTTTAAATTTACTACACTGTAGTTTCATCGCATGCCCCCTAGTCCTAGTATTTTTGGAAAGCGTGAACAGAAGCTTCACATCCACCTGTTCCACTCCACTCATTATTTTATATACCTGCCAACAATTGCCCAGTTCTGATGGTGTAGGAAACCATCTGTGCTTTTCCTGAGGGACTCATTGACTGCCGGGGGTATACTCAGCGTAAAATGTAACTGCTTCCTAGCTGGATCTGCCAGATGGTGCCCCTTAGAAACTCGTTTGGGAAGTTGAGCAACTGTTACGTTAGTTGAAAGAATAGTGAAAGCAGTGTGTGTTGGAATGGGGAAGTGATGGAAGATGGGAAGAGTCGGCTTAGGCTGTCAGAATAACTTCTTCCTTTATTTATAAATTATTATATACTGTCAAGTCCTAAGCAGTTTACAGTTTCTTACAGGTGCTGGCACTGCCCCTAATGGGACTCACCATCTAAGTGATATATTGTACCTTGGGCAATGGAGGGCTAAGTGACTTGCCCAGGGTCACACAGAGCTGAGAGGGAATTGATCCTGTTTCCCCAGGATCTCGACCTGCTGCTGACCGTTAGGCAACAGTAGGAATTGAACCCGGTTCCAGGTCCGTAACCCGCTGCACTAGCCATTGGGCCGCTCCACTCCCTTCTTGAAATAGTCTGAATGGCGTATATTATCATCTGATGTTAAATGTACTTTTGTTATTTAATGCTGCTGTGACAGTAGAACATCAAGTAAATAACCAAAATGAAAATGTCAAGAATCTTTATTTCTGAAACTTGACTGCCTCCTGGTGGAGGTTAAGTTGTAAGGCACCATGTGCTCATTGGGAGGAAAGGCAGCAGTGGTGGTCTGTGAAGGCAGGTAGAGCCGATACTGTTGATGTGCTATCAGTTGTATTCTCCCCTCCCCACCTTGATTTGACCAGAGATTAAGATCTTACATTTAAGTACATAAGTAATGCCATACTGGGAAAAGACCAAGGGTCCATCGAGCCCAGCATCCTGTCCACGACAGCGGCCAATCCAGGCCAAGGGCACCTGGCAAGCTTCCCAAACGTACAAACATTCTATACATGTTATTCCTAGAATTGTGGATTTTTCCCAAGTCCATTTAGTAGCGGTTTATGGACTTGTCCTTTAGGAAACCGTCCAACCCCTTTTTAAACTCTGCTAAGCTAACCGCCTTCACCACTTTCTCCGGCAACGAATTCCAGAGTTTAATTATACGTTGTTTTAAATTTACTACACTGTAGTTTCATCGCATGCCCCCTAGTCCTAGTATTTTTGGAAAGCGTGATTGGATTACAGCATTTATTAGTGCTTGAAGATTTTAATATATTTATTGATACATTAAAATACTAAAGCTACTTTTTAAATTCCTTGCTTGATATTTTATTTTTAGAAATGTAATAAACATAATCAAGGAAAGAGAAGCACTTGATACAGAAAAAGTACAAGCAGAGCAAAATCAAATTACAAGAAATCTCCTAATTAAGCAGTTCCCAAGTAAAGGAGAGACTGCAGAAACTGGAGGAAATGTTACAAAAAGAAATCAAAACCCAAGGCAAAAGCTACATTTGCATGTTATTCATAGCCTGTAAAATAGTGATAAGTCAACCATCCAGTTACAATACCAAGTAAATAGGAAATGTGTTACCTAGAAAGGTCTGGAGCTTTAAAACTTTACCACACACTTAACGGGAAATCTCAAAAAGAAAAACCCAACGCAGAGAGCTAGCAATTCTTTGTGCCGTTTCTGGGTCTCTGCAAACATCTAGAAAATGCAATGTTTCCTTCCCCATAAGCAAAATAGGTCTATACCGAAAACATTCAAACACAAATGAAGAGGTGCACGATCTTGCTTTTAATATGCTGGGTCCGTTGCTTTTTAATGTATTTATAAATGACCTAGAGATGGGAATAACTAGTGAGGTAATTAAATTCGCCGATGACACAAAATTATTCAGGGTCGTCAAGTCGCAGGAGGAATGTGAACGATTACAGGAGGACCTTGCGAGACTGGGAGAATGGGCGTGCAAGTGGCAGATGAAGTTCAATGTTGACAAGTGCAAAGTGATGCATGTGGGTAAGAGGAACCCGAATTATAGCTACGTCTTGCAAGGTTCCGCGTTAGGAGTTACGGATCAAGAAAGGGATCTGGGTGTCGTCGTCGATGATACGCTGAAACCTTCTGCTCAGTGTGCTGCTGCGGCTAGGAAAGCGAATAGAATGTTGGGTGTTATTAGGAAGGGTATGGAGTCCAGGTGTGCGGATGTTATAATGCCGTTGTATCGCTCCATGGTGCGACCGCACCTGGAGTATTGTGTTCAGTACTGGTCTCCGTATCTCAAAAAAGATATAGTAGAATTGGAAAAGGTACAGCGAAGGGCGACGAAAATGATAGTGGGGATGGGACGACTTTCCTATGAAGAGAGGCTGAGAAGGCTAGGGCTTTTCAGCTTGGAGAAGAGACGGCTGAGGGGAGATATGATAGAAGTGTATAAAATAATGAGTGGAATGGATCGGGTGGATGTGAAGCGACTGTTCACGCTATCCAAAAATACTAGGACTAGAGGGCATGAGTTGAAGCTACAGTGTGGTAAATTTAAAACGAATCGGAGAAAATTTTTCTTCACCCAACGTGTAATTAGACTCTGGAATTCATTGCCGGAGAACGTGGTACGGGCGGTTAGCTTGACGGAGTTTAAAAAGGGGTTAGATAGATTCCTAAAGGACAAGTCCATAGACCGCTATTAAATGGACTGGAAAAATTCCTCATTTTTAGGTATAACTTGTCTGGAATGTTTTTACGTTTGGGGAGCGTGCCAGGTGCCCTTGACCTGGATTGGCCACTGTCGGTGACAGGATGCTGGGCTAGATGGACCTTTGGTCTTTCCCAGTATGGCACTACTTATGTACTTATGTACTATGTGTTTTTGCCTCCAAAGCAATCTTTTTTTTTCAAAGTCCCTCTTTGCCTTCCTTATCAGCGCTTTGCATTTGACTTGACATTCCTTATGCTGTTTTTCAGTCGGTTCCTTCTTCCATTTTCAGAAGGATTTTCTTGTAGCTCTAATAGCTTCCTTCACCTCCTTTTTAACCATGTCGGCTGTTATTTGGTCTTCCTCCCGTCTTTTTTTAATACGCGGAATATATTTGGCCTGGGCTTCCAGGATGGTATTTTTGAACAGCATCCACGCCTGATGTAAATTTTTGACCCTCGCAGCTGCTCCAGGTTTTTTTTTTTCCACCATTCTCATTTTATCATAGTCTCCTTTTTGAAAGTTAAACTCTAACGTATTGGATTTCCTGATTATACTTACTTCAAAACTAATATCAAATCTGATCATATTATGATCACTGTTATCAAGCGGCCCCATCACCATTACCTCCCCCACCAGATCATTCGCTCCACAAAGGACTAGGTCTAGAATTTTTCCTTCTCTCGTCGGCTCCTGTACCAGCTGCTCCATAAACCAGTCCTTGATTTCGTCAATAAATTTTACTTCCCTAGCACGCCCCGATGTTTACCCAGTCAGTAACGGGGTAATTGAAATTACCCATTAATATCGTGTTGCCCAGATTGTTAGCCTCCCTAATTTCCAATAACATTTCTACATCCGTCTGTTCATCCTGGTCCAGGCGGACGGTAGTACACTCCTATAACTATCCTATTCCCCTTTACACATGGAATTTCAATCCATAGGGATTCCAAGATATGTTTTGTTTCCTGCAGAATTTTCAATCTATTTGATTCAAGGCTCTCCTTAATATACAATGCTACCCCTCCACCAATTCGATCCATCCTATCATCACTACGATATAATTTGTACCCCGGTATGATCCCACTGGTTATCCTCCTTCCATCAAGTCTCAGAGATGCCTATTATATCTAATTTTTCATTTAGTGCAATATATTCTAACTCTCCCATCTTATTTCTTAGGCTTCTGACATTCGCATATAGACATTTCAAACTGTTTGTTTCTATTTACAGTATTAATTTGCAGTATTTTGTCTGATTTTTATTTAAGGACACCTGACCTACTATGGTGTCTTTTGCAACCTCACTATTGGGATACCTTATCGTCCCTGTTTTAGTGATATCTTTAGAAGATACCTTATTCCGAGCGACTGTCAGCCTTCCCCCAGTTTCTAATTTAAAAGCTGCACTATCTCCTTTTTAAATACTGATGCCAGCATCCTGGTCCTACCCTGGTAAGGTGGAGCCCACCCTTTCGGAAAAGGCTCCCCCTTCCCCAGAATGTTGCCCAGTTTCTAACAAATCTAAAATCCTCCTCCCTGCACCATCATCTCATCCACGCATTGAGACTTCGGAGCTCTGCCTGTCTTCTTGGGCCCTGCACGTGGGTCAAGTAGCACTTCAGAAAATGCTACTCTAGAAGTTCTGGGTTTGAGCTTTCTACCTAAGAGCCTAAATTTGGATTCCAGAACCTCTCTCCCACATTTTCCTATATCATTGTACCCACATGTACCAAGATAGCCGGCTCCTCCCCAGCACTATCTAAAATCCTATCTAGGTGATGCTTGAGGTCCGCCACCTTTGCACCAGACAGGCAAGTGACCAGGCGATCCTCATGTCCAAGAGCCACCCGGCTATCTACATGCCTAGTAATTGAATCACCAACTACAACAGCTGTCCTAACCCTTCCCACCTGGGCACTAGCCCCAGGAGACACATCCTCGCTGCGAGAGGATATTGCATTCCCTGGTGTGCTAGTCCTGTCTACAGGATTGCTTCCAGCCTCACCAGGGTGATGCTTTCCTTTTAAGAAACGTCCCACCTCCAAGGCAGCGTAGGGGCTGTCAGATTGGAGGTGGGACTTCTCTACAACTTCCCTGTAGGCCTCTTTCTGTCTCCCAGTTCTTCCAAGTCTGCTACTCTAGTCTCAAGAGAACGGACTCATTCTCTTAGAGCTAGGAGCTCTTTGCATCGAGCACACACATATGACTTCTCACAAACTGAGAGATAATCATACATATGACACTCAATGCAAAAGACTGGATAGCACCCCTCTCGTTGCTAGACTACTGACTGCATCTTATTATAGAGTTTTTCAATTAAAACTTCTTATGGTACTAGGGATATCAGATGAATATAATGAAACTTTTGACTGTTGGGCCTATTATCCATGGGAAAAAAAAAAAAAAAGAGCCTGAACCTGCCCTTTTTTTCCCCCCACCCCCATCCCAATACAGTGAGATACAATATGCAAAATAGATGAAGGTAACCAATTTGATCCTTGAGAAAGAGAGCATTAAGGAGCAAGCTATGGCCCTGTGGACTTAAAGCCTGGAAGAAAGTCCCATATTAGTAAAAAAAATTTTTTTTTTACATTTGGGGGAGCCCCCGGCATCCCTGGTCTTCCACATAGCAACAATATGTAGCCGATTCCTCCAGTGCCAGAATGTGGGACTGTCAGCTGACACCCAAGATTGCAAAATGCACTTAGGTGCTACTAAACACATCTTATGGAATAGAGTACAGCTACCATTCATTGTTCACCCAAAAAGCTCCAAGTTTAGCCAGTAAAAACTGTTGCACGGAGCCCGTCAACCCCAATCCAGAATAGGTAACTTGTAGGTTTTCAAGTTTCTCTAAAAAAAAAAATTGTGTTTGGAAAAGCCCAAAAAGAATGAAAAAACGAATTAACACCCTGTGTGCATTTAGGGCAAAAAGGGGGAAGCTACATCTCCTGAGTAAATTAATTGTTTTTGAGTAAAGTAAGCTCTCTATATATAACAAAACAAAAAAGTTAAAACAAACAAAAGTGCAACTTAAATAAAAACAAGTACATACAAATTCTAAAAACATATTTAAAAAACATTATAAAATATTTATAAAATAAGGCGATCTATAACTATATATATTTCACATCCTTAAAGCATATGAAAAGACTGGCCATAGAAAATACACTTTTCTAAGCACAGTTAAATCCATATAAAATCATAGAATAATAAAGGATAAGATAGATAAATGAAGATCCTCATAGATCTCCTACTATAACATCAGAAACACTCTCCATCCATAAGTCCAGTATGGCCCCATCCCACATGGGCTCCATTACCAACTGCTTGAACAGCGCTTCCTGTAGAGAATCTAGGATCTCACTACTTCTAGAAGACCCCACAACAGGGATACCCCAGTCAACATCTGGCTTATGGAAATTGCTTCCGTTTCATAGCTATATTGTGAATATCCAAATGTTTTCACTGTTTGCTGCCTGTGAAAGAGGCCTGTATATCACACCAATGTAAATAGATGTTCTACCCTTTCTCTTCAGATTAACCCACAGTGCTGTCGTTACCCCCAAGTCCTGCAATTGTGTTGCTTTAATGTTATCTTTAACACAGCTCCAGTCCTTTCCTTCCTGAACAGATTATAGTCACATATAATTATATCCCAGTCATTGATCGTCTCTCCTTGTCAGCCACTAAATCTAAGTTCAGCTTGTTTTCCCATACTATGAGCATTAGTTTATCCAGCTATATTTTCCTTTGCAAATGTGTGACGCCTCATTGCCATAGTTCTGACCAGGGTATGTCTGTCCATTTTGTATTTGTTAGTAAGAGGTTTAAGTCTGAGGATAGTTTGTGTGTGATGAGGTCAATTGTGTGTCCTTTCACATGAGTGGCTTGCATACTAGGCCAGCTAAGGTCCCATAGTTGGAGGAAGTCCTTGCATTCACGTGTATTGGTTGCATTAGGGTCTTCAAGGTGTATATTTATGTCCCCAATAATAAGTAGATTGGAGTTGGAAACACAGGTATTCGATATGAAATCCATGAAGTGTGATTGGCATTCTTGCCAATTACCTGGTGGTCTGTAAAATAAGATAACGTTTAGGCTATCAAGCAGGGTAGAATGGTTGATTCTGACTGAGGCGATTTCAAGTTCTGGTGTTATAGACTCGGCAGTTGTTGTTACAGTGAAGTAAGATCTGTAGATTAGTGCTAGGCCTCCGCCTCTTTTTTTCTTTCCTTGTCCAGTGAGTAATTTTGTAGCCTGGGGGGCAGAGTTCCAAAATTATGGGGTCCTTGAGGTCGTGGATCCAGGTTTCGCTGATGAGTAGTAGATCGAGATTGTCTGCTTTGATCCAGTCTGTTATAATCGTTGTTTTATTGACTACTGATCTGGCATTTATGTATCCTACTTAAATTATTTGGTATGGGACCGTGTTTGGTGGTGTTTTGATTTTGATTAGTTGTCGTTCCTTTATTTTGTTAGGGTCCTTATTTCCCTTCTGTTGTGGTTGTCTTCGTGTTGATGATTTTCCTGTAGTTTGAATTGTTGTCAGTTTGATAATGTGTATTGTAACTGGTCTTTGGTGTGTGTGCAGTATGGGTATCATGTTACTTTCAGTGAGTGGAGTGGATATAGTTATGTGAATCAGTGTTATGGAGTAAATTGCTAGGAGCAGTTTGTAGGTATTCATTTTGATTTTGGATTCAATGTGGTTTCTGATGTAGTGGTCTGGTGGGGTTTCTGAGAGCTGTGTCCCTGGTCTGGATTAAGGGTCTTATTAATTGCCTAAGGATGATTTACTCACAGTTAATGTTCAGCCGTGGTGCCCCAATGTATTGAAGTTCTTATAGCTGAATCACCGGTCAGAGGTGTGGATCTCGGTAAGACGACTATAGTACAGGGCTGAGGTCTAACCATGCATGTAGGTGTGGGGGCAGCAGCTTCTCCCAGGGTGAGCATGGGCTTCAACTCCGCTGTCGTCGCGATTGATGTGAGGTGGTGATGATCGGCCACGTGATCGGGTTGGCTGCAGGGTATCTGTCGTGTCCGTTAATATTACTTCACGTTCTTCCAATGCACGACAATCCTCTAAATTTGCTGCTCTGCTAAGTCGTGGTGTATGGTCAGCTGTTCGGCGCTCTTCGCCTGCCACAGAGCGGAGGGGCGCCACCTTTGACCTGTGGTGTTGGGGCAGGAGAGGGCATCGTTGTCTGGGCCGCACCGCCTTTATCCGTGCCGCTCCGCGATTCCACATAGGGGGAAGTCGTCTCTGGCGGAGAAGTTTACGATCGCTCATCCTACAATCTACAGGTGAGGGCTTCTGTCCGGGCGGATAGGATCAAGGCCATCCAGGGCAGCGCCTCAGCCACGAGGCAGGGCTGGAGCTACAATCAGGCCCCAGAGCCGGGCCGCTCGTGTCGATAACCCGCAGTATGTTCAGGAGGTGTCCCTCTTTTAGCTCTGGGTTCTTGGTGCCGATAGTTTCCCTGATCTTTAGTTGGATCGGGATGGCGCCGCTGTTTGGGGGGGAGGGGGGAGTCGGTTGTTAACCCACCGTCCCTGGTTGCTGGTCTGGGCAGGACATTCAGGAGGTGGTCCGGTGCTTTCCGTTTCTCCCTCTGGTTGGAACTGCCCGTCGGCGGTCCGTTCAGCCTCCTCGCTCTCTTCTGACTCCAGCGGTCAGCTCGAAGGATCGAATCCCTGTTTATTGCTCCCCGGGAAATTTTGTTCCCAGAGCTGGTCACTCTCGTGACCTTTAGTCGGCGGCCATCTTTAATCTCTTTAACCTCTTTATTCCCTTACCCTTATTGTTCTGTTTATTTATTTATAGCATTTATACCCCATTCTTTCCCGCTCGGTAGCAGGTTCAGTGTGGCTTACAAGGTGTGGTACAAAGTTTCACATGGAAGCACAAAGTATGTTACAAAGTATCACAGTGAGAAACCAGTTGTATAGAGTAGGACAGTGGGAAGAGACGTGTGGGATAGAATTGGAGTATGGGTGGTGGTAGTGGTGTGGATTGGGTTCAAAAGTTAAGTTGGGTTGTTTGGGTAGGCTTGTTTGAAGAGGTAAGTTTTCAGCAGCTTTCGGAAGGGTAGGTGTTCATTGGTTGTTCGGATGTGTCAAGGTATTGCGTTCCAGAGTTGGCTGCGTACAACGGAGAAATTGGATGCGTAGTAGGTTTTGTATTTGAGGCCTTTGCAATTGGGAAGATGAAGATAAAGATACGTTCGAGAAGATTTGGACCCCTTCCTATCTGGAGGATCGATCAAGTTGGTCATGTAGCTAGGAGATTCGCCATGGAGGATCTTGTGGATCATTGTGTGAGCTTTGAAGTGTATGCGTTCTTTGATAGGGAGCCAATGAAGTTTTTCACGAAGTGGTGTTGCACTTTCAAATCGTGATTTGCCAAAAATGAGTCTGTCTTATTTAGATTGTAAGCTCTTTGAGCAGGGACTGTCTTTTGTATATGGTGTACAGCGCTTCTTATGCCTTGTAGCTCTATAGAAATGATAAGTAGTAGTAGTAATATTTATTTATTGCATTTGTATCCCACATTTTCCCACCTCTTTGCAGTCTCAATGTGGCTTACATTGAGCCTGCAAATTAAATATGACCACCTGAAATTAAATATGACCAAAACTGAGCTTCTCATTTTTCCCCCCCAAACCCACCTCCCCGCTCCCCCCGTTTTCTATTTCTGTTGATGGCTCTCTCATTCTCCCTGTCTCCTCAGCTCGAAACCTTGGGTCATCTTTGACTCTTCTCTCTCCTTTTCTGCTCATATCCAGCAGACTGCCAAGACCTGTCGTTTTTTTCTTTACAACATCCATAAAATCTGCCCCTTTCTTTCCGAGCACTCTACCAAAACCCTCATCCACACCCTTGTCACCTCGTTTAGACTACTGCAATCTGCTTCTTGCTGGCCTCCCACTTAGTCACCTCTCCCCTCTCCAGTCGGTTCAAAACTCTGCTGCCCGTCTCATCTTCCGCCAGGGTCGCTTTACTCATACTACCCCTCTCCTCAAGTCGCTTCACTGGCTCCCTATCCGTTTTCGCATCCTGTTCAAACTTCTACTAACCTATAAATGTACTCTGCTGCTCCCCCAGTATCTCTCCACACTCGTCCTTCCCTACACCCCTTCCCGTGCACTCCGTTCCCTGGATAAATCCGTCTTATCTGTTCCCTTCTCCGCTACTGCCAACTCCAGACTTTGCTCATTCTGTCTCGCTGCACCCTATGCCTGGAATAGACTTCCTGAGCCCCTACGTCTTGCCCCATCCTTGACCATCTTTAAATCTAGATTGAAAGCCCACCTCTTTAACATTGCTTTTGACTCGTAACCACTTGTATCCACTCGCCTCCACCTACCCTCCTCTCCTCTTTCCTCTCACCTCCACCTACCCTCCTCTTCTCTTTCCTCTACACATTAATTGATTTGTTTGCTTTATTTGTTGTCTACTAGATTGTAAGCTGTTTGAGCAGGGACTGTCTTTCTTCTATATTTGTGCAGCGCTGCGTATGCTTTGTAGCGCTATAGAAATGCTAAATAGTAGTAGTAGTAGTACTTACAATGTGTCTTTGTTAGTAGATAGAATAGGAGATACCTGTTAGTGTTAAATGGAAAGTAGTATCATCGAAGATTAAGCAAGTGAGAATAAGTAGAAAACATAAGTAGAAAGCATATACAAAAACATGGACTGATGAGACAAAGTCAGCACGGATTTAGTGAAGGGAAGTCTTGCCTCACCAATCTAATGCATTTTTTTGAGGGGGTAAGCAAACATGTGGACAATGGGGAGCCGGTTGATATTGTATATCTGGATTTTCAGAAGGCGTTTGACAAAGTGCCGCACGAAAGACTCCTGAAGAAATTGCAGAGTCATGGAATCGGAGGTAGGGTATTATTATGGATTAAGAACTGGTTGAAAGATAGGAAGCAGAGAGTAGGATTGCGTGGCCAGTATTCTCAGTGGAGGAGGGTAGTTAGTGGGGTCCCGCAGGGGTCTGTGCTGGGTCCGTTGCTTTTTAATGTATTTATAAATGACCTAGAGATGGGAATAACTAGTGAGGTAATTAAATTCGCCGATGACACAAAATTATTCAGGGTCGTCAAGTCGCAGGAGGAATGTGAACGATTACAGGAGGACCTTGCGAGACTGGGAGAATGGGCGTGCAAGTGGCAGATGAAGTTCAATGTTGACAAGTGCAAAGTGATGCATGTGGGTAAGAGGAACCCGAATTATAGCTACGTCTTGCAAGGTTCCGCTTTAGGAGTTACGGATCAAGAAAGGGATCTGGGTGTCGTCGTCGATGATACGCTGAAACCTTCTGCTCAGTGTGCTGCTGCGGCTAGGAAAGCGAATAGAATGTTGGGTGTTATTAAGAAGGGTATGGAGTCCAGGTGTGCGGATGTTATAATGCCGTTGTATCGCTCCATGGTGCGACCGCACCTGGAGTATTGTGTTCAGTACTGGTCTCCGTATCTCAAAAAAGATATAGTAGAATTGGAAAAGGTACAGCGAAGGGCGACGAAAATGATAGTGGGGATGGGACGACTTTCCTATGAAGAGAGGCTGAGAAGGCTAGGGCTTTTCAGCTTGGAGAAGAGACGGCTGAGGGGAGATATGATAGAAGTGTATAAAATAATGAGTGGAATGGATCGGGTGGATGTGAAGCGACTGTTCACGCTATCCAAAATACTAGGACTAGAGGGCATGAGTTGAAGCTACAGTGTGGTAAATTTAAAACGAATCGGAGAAAATTTTTCTTCACCCAACGTGTAATTAGACTCTGGAATTCATTGCCGGAGAACGTGGTACGGGCGGTTAGCTTGACGGAGTTTAAAAAGGGGTTAGATAGATTCCTAAAGGACAAGTCCATAGACCGCTATTAAATGGACTGGAAAAATTCCTCATTTTTAGGTATAACTTGTCTGGAATGTTTTTACGTTTGGGGAGCGTGCCAGGTGCCCTTGACCTGGATTGGCCACTGTCGGTGACAGGATGCTGGGCTAGATGGACCTTTGGTCTTTCCCAGTATGGCACTACTTATGTACTTATGTACTTATACTGTTAATAAGTTGAGATCGAAATTCAAGCAAGTAGGAATGAGCAGGGGCATTGTTGATGATAGGCATGATTGCTTTGTGTTACATTTCTAGTTGTTGATCTTGTTGGTATGCCTTGTTGAATAGGTGAGTCTTCAGGGATTTGCGAAAGTTAGCTAGTTCGTAAGTAGCTTTTAAGCTGCGCGGTAGTGTGTTTTTGCAGCTTGGGTAGTGGAGATTTAGATATGTTCGTGCTGATCTTGTATTTACTACTACTACTATTTAACATTTCTAAAGCGCTACCAGGGTTGCGCAGCGCTGTACAATTAACAAAGAAGGACAGTCCCTGCTCAAAGGAGCTTACAATCTAAAGGACAAAAAGTGCAGTCAATCAAGATTGAGGCAGTCTAGGTTTCCTGGATAGGGGTACAATGGTTAGGTGCCGAAAGCGACATTGAAGAGGTGGGCTTTGAGCAAGGATTAGAAGATGGGTAGGGAGGGGGCTTGGCGTTTGGACTCAGGGAGTTTATTCCAAGCATAGGGTGAGGCGAGGCAGGGCGGAGCCTGGAGTTGGTGGTGGTGGAGAAGGGTACTGAGAGGAGGGATTTGTCCTGTGAGCAGAGGTTACGGGTAGGAGCGTAAGGGGAGATGAGGGTAGAGAGGTAATGAGGGGCTGCAGATTGAGTGCATTTGTAGGTTAGTAGGAGAAGCTTGAACTGTATGCGGTACCTGATCGGTTGGTAGGTCTAAGAGGTCTGTCATGTATCCCGGGGCTTCGCCGTAGATGATTTTATGAACCAGGGTGCAGATTTTGAACGCAATACGTTCTTTGGGAGCCAGTGCAGTTTTTCTCATCGTGGTTTGGCGCTTTTGAATCTCGCTTTTCCAAATATAAGCCTGGCTGCTGTGTTTTGAGCAGTTTGGAGTTTTTAATAATTTGTTCTTTGCACCCCGCATAGATTCTGTTGCAGTAGTCTAGGTGGCTTAGTACCATGGATTGCACCAAGTTGCGAAATATTTCCCTGGGGGAAAAATGGTTTCAATCGTTTGAGCTTCCACATTGAGTGGAACATTTTCTTTGTTGTAGCTTTCACTTGGCTCTTCAGCGTGAGGTTTCGGTCGATTATGACTCCGAGAATTTTGAGGCTGTCTGAGATTGAGAGGGTGTAGTCTGGGGTGGTTATGTTGGTGGGTTTATTCGTGTTATATTGAGATGAGAGGATGAGACTGTGTGTTTTTCTGAGTTAAGTTTTAGTAGGAATGCATTTGCCCATGAGTTCAGGATAAACTTGAGTTTGATGTCATTGATGATTTCTATTGGATCATGTTTGTAAGGGATGTATAATGTGACATGGTCTGCGTAAATGAAAGGGTTAAGGCCTTGATTGGATAAGGACTTGGCTAGTGGGGTCATCAGGTTGAAAAGGAGTGGTGATCCTTGAGGTTCTCCACAATCTGCTTTCCATGGTGATGATATGTTCGAATTTGATTTCACTTGATATGGTCTAGTAGTTAGGAAACCCTTGATCCAGCTAAATACACTTCCACCAATCCAGAAGTATTCTAGGATGTTTAGTAGGATCTTATGGTTGACCATGTCGAACACGCTAGACATGTTGAATTGGAGGAGCAGTACACTTTTGCCTGTTGCAATTTCTTGTTTGAATTTGGCTAAGAGAGTAATTAGTACTGTTTCGGTGCTGTGGTTGGAGCGAAATCCTGATTGAGATTCATGTAATATTGAGACTTTGTAGTCAGTGAGTTGCTTGGCTACCATACTTTCCATCAGTTTGACTTCCAGTCGGATGGATGCTACTGGGCAGTAGTTGGTGATATCGTTTGTTTTTTTTTCTTGGCATCTTTTGGTATTAGGGTGGGTAGGATGTTACCGTTTTCCTTAGGGAAGAGACCATGTTGGAGCATGTAGTTTAAGTGGGATGTGAGGTCTGTTGTGAAGCAGTGGGGAGCGGATTTTAGTAGGTAACTGGTGAAATGTATTGGCAAACCCTGTGGGGGGGGGGGGGGGGGTGTTTTTCTCTCAGCTGTGCAATTCTTTGTAAACAGGACTTCCTGAGAGGATAATTTGGAAACCTGATCATGTTGTTAACAAGCAGCAAGAGGACACAATGTGAAATGTCCCCTGTAAAATTGCAGTTGACTGTCAAGCAAGAGCTTAAACTTCCCTCTTGTATTATCTGCTTCAAAGCATCATGCTTAGCCCATTCGCTGACGTAGCTAGACCTTTAAGATCCAGCCAAAGACTAAATTTCAATAATAAGTCAAGACAAGTTACATTCAGGTACTATAGGTATTTCCCTGTCCTAGAGGGCTTACAATCAATTTGTACCTGAGGCAGTGGAGGGTTAAATGACTTGCCCAAGATCACAAGGAGCAGCAGTGGGATTTGGTCCTTGGCTTCCCTTGTCCTCAGCCCACCACTCTTGTGCAAGAGCAAGATAATGGTTTGAGATCATTTTTTTTTCTTCTAGACCTAGGGCATTCTCAAGTTATAGTGCCTGGATTTATAGAACTAATGAAGCAAATGTCTAGATTTTTCAGGAAGAAATTAATAGCTCCTATTTTCCAGTCCCTGGATAGTGAATCCCTTTTTGTGAGAGAAATAGCAGTGGATCCCAATCTGTCTGTTTTAGTAATGCGTTCTTCTCCTTTGACTGTAGCTTTTTCTTTTGTCTACTGCTTTGAATGACTGGTGGAATGTGAAGATTTTTATGAACAAGATCAATCTTGATTCGAGAGCTCTGTGGCACCTTGGTGTGTTTTCCATCCTCTGCTGTCCCTCTCAGAAGACATTCACTGACATTTCTCTGTAGTTGCAGGAATCAGCACCTCAGGAACTTACAGTAGACGAACAGTTAGCAGAAAAACTACGACTAAAGCAGCTACAAGAGGAGGCTGACCTTGAGCTGGCAAAAGAGGCTTTTGGTGAGTGAAAGGATCTGTGTGTTGGACTGTTTTTTGCACCCGCTTCATAACACGAGGAACTCTGGGAGAAAAGGAGAACCAAATGCCCCCCTTTTATCTTGGCAGTAAGTTCTCTCTCGCCTAGCAGTGAGGCTCTGTCTCATCCCTACAAATAGGAGGAGTTAATACTAGTTTCCTAGTATGCAGAAAGCCAAAAGGATCTGCTGGTGTGTGATATGATTCTTGTATCCCGCCGACTCCTACATTTTAGTAGTTCAAATCGGGTAACAAAAAAATTAAGAATATAACTTTAAAAAAATTGAGTGAAGACAAAAAGCACAAGGAGCCTTCAGGAATAGGGGCATCATCTCAAACTTTTATTAAACAGACCCGACGTGGTCCATGTTTTGGCAAAGCTGCCTGTGTCAGGGGTCTAGATGTTAAAAGCCTAAACTTGTGTGCCTGTTTATTATGTATATACTAGTAAAAAAGCCCCGTTTCTGATGCAAATGAAACGGGGGCTAGCAAGGTTTTCTTCTGTGTGCATGTGAGAGTGTGTGTGTCCCTGCCCTCCGCCCTCTCTCCCCTCCCCCCTCCGAGTCCTTCACTGCTTTGCTGTGTTTTCCTTCACTGACTGTTTGTGTTACAGAGAGGGCGGGGCAGACACTCATGGGGAAACCGGGTACCTCTCCCCCTTCACACTTCCGGCTGGAGGCTTCATAGAACGTTGGTGTTGCCTTTTATATATAGAGAGATTTTTTTAACATCTAGACCCCTGATGCAGCCAGCCGAAACATGGACCGGGTCGGGTCTGTTTATTAAAAGTTTGAGTTGATGTCTCTAGCCCTGAAGGTTCCTTGTGCTATTTGTCTTCGCTCTTGTTTGAGTTCATTTTAGATGACCTCTTCTGTGTTTCCTTAAAAAAATTAAGACAAATCTTTTAAACAAACACGTCTTTAAATTCTTACAGAATGGGAAATAAAAGAACTTCAGAGTTTAAAGGGAGAAAAGGTAAAAAGTGAGGGGTCTGGTAACAAAAAGTTCTAAAAAGGACTGAACTGTACTAGCTCTGCTAAAAAGCAACGCTTAAAGGGGATCAGGGACCTAGAGAGGAATAAAGGTTGCTGGCTTCTATTACTATCTTCCACATGCTCTTTTCTATTTGCAGGAGAAAACTGTGTTTCTGGAATTGATGCTATGAATCCATCCTCAAAAGATGACTTCACAGAGTTTGGAAAGCTGCTAAAAGAAAAGATAACACACTATGAGAAGTCTCTGCATTATGCCAGCTTTTTAGAAGCACTGGTTCGAGACATTTGTACTTCATGTAAGTAGATGGAATATCTTGACTCGAACCTCAGGACACACCTGGTAAGGTGTCCAGGATAGCAACAATGAATATGCATGAGAAATTTGCATGCATTGTCTCCATTCTTTGCAGATATGTCTTGTTCATATTCATTATTCTCTGAAGACAGACAAGCCATATTCTCACATTTATTTATTTAGATTTTGCTCGGACCTTTTTTACTAGTAGCTCAAAGTGAGTTACATTCAGGTACTCTGGATATTTCTCTGGCCCAGGAGGGCTCACAATCTAAGTTTGTACCTGAGGCAATGGAGGGTTAAGTGACTTGCCCAAGATCACAAGGAGCAGCAGTGGGATTTGAACCGGCCACCTCTGGATTGCAAGACTGGTGCTCTAACCACTTGCCCACTCCACTCACATGTGGGTGATGTCATCCATGTCGCCTGGAGCAGAGCTTAAACAAGCTAGTATAGCTTTAAGAACACGCGTAGCATCCCTACCACGCATGTGCAAGTGCATTCCTGCCTGCCACAAGAGTGCGGAACCATCAGTTTCTTCTCATCTGCAATGAGGAGAGAACGCAATTTATCCGCTGTCCTCATATCGTCTGGTTGTGTGAGCATTATTTTTTCAATTTGTGCTTTCCTTCCAGATTTTTTTACCCTGCTTTTTTCTTTTCTTAGGAAAAGTTCCTTTCCCCTTTCTATACAGTTTTAGTTTGATTTTGCCCTCTTAAGTTTCCTCTATTTTTGGTGTGCTCTGTAGGCCCTCTTAGGCCTGAGCTCCGGTCGGCTCTCCCATGAGGAGTGTGTGTGTGTGGGGGGGATTGGTTTGTTTTTTCCCCAACATCATTGAGCGCTTATGGGAGTCTGATGAGGATCCAGGGTACTTCTTGGATGAGTACTATGGTATCCCATCTGACGCCTCCTCTCTAGAGCAAAGGACGAAGTCTCCACCTGAGTGCCTTTCCTTCCTTCTCATGTTTTGTTAGGGAATGGTGGCTGCTATTCCCATTTGTTTGGATTAGAAGGATGAGCCCAGGGTTGTGATGTTCGAGGTCCTGGACTGGTGGCTGCTATTCCCATTTGTTTGGATTAGAAGGATGAGCCCAGGGCTGTGATGTTCGAGGTCCTGGACTACAAATGTCTTCCTAGAGAGGCTGTGATGGTATATCTTCACTGGATGCTGAAAGATGTTCAGGTGAAGAACTGGGAGTTTCCTCTGTTGGTCCCTGTCCTGCCCAAGAAAATAGACACCATGTATCGAATCCAGAGTTCCCCAGGATTTCACAAGCCTCAGTTGCCTCATTTCTTGGTAGTGGAATCTGCGCGCAAAAGAGCCAGGAGTTCTAGGGACTATGCTTCGGTGCCCCCTGGCAGAAAAGCTAGAACCCTGGATTCTTTGGGATGGAATATGTATCAGGCCTCTATGCTTATCTACTGTATTCAATCTTAACAGCTCTATACGAGCCTATACTTGCTGGAACTTGGTGCATAGTATGTCTGATTTGGCAGATTCTCTCTCACTGGAGCAGGCCGAGTGTCTTCAGCAGTTGGTCAAGCAGAAGTCGTGTAGAAAGTTCTTGGCCAGGGCCGCCTATGGTATCTTTGATGTGTGGTGTCCAGGATCTCTGCCCAGAGTGTAGCAGTGCGCGGACTCTCATGGCTGTGCGCCTCTAACTTGGACCCGACGGTCCATCAGAGGTCGGCAGATGCCGTGTTCTAGGGAGATGACCTTTTTGGAGCCAAGTTAGAGGAGGTCGCTGACCTCAAGAAACACACTGACACCATTGACACTCTAATGATCAGTTTTCTACTGTTTTCTGGATATTAGGTATTCAAGATTAATAAAAGATTTTTCCTACTTCTCATCAGGCAGCTGCCTTTCAGAATAAGCTTCCACAAGATTGTTTACAAAGACTGCTTTCTTTTGATGTTGGTTAACAATTTGTTTGATACTTCGTAATTTTGGATCAGTTTGTGTTAAGGTTTTTAAATTTGATCTTAATTATAGAGCCTGATTGTATAATGTCTAGATAATATTTGTATAATACGCATTGAACTCTTTCTGGATTTAGCAGAATATAAAAGTTCATGATTAGATTGGTAGTAGTTAGCAGGGAGTGGCTGAGCTGAGTGTGATGGGTCTGAGTACTTTAATGGGTAGGAGTGATGTGATTTTGGTTGAGCTGGATGGTGGGAGGGTGTTTGTACTGGCATAACAGAGGCACAAGTAAGGGAACAATGTACATTATTTAGAGCATGTAGGGTATTGCTAGGGATGATACACTCCATTATTTAGCGCATATAAGATATTGCTGGGGATGGTCCACTCGGAGCATGTAAGGTATTGCTTGGGATGGTACCCTACATGCACTAAATGAGTGTATCGCTGGGGATGGTACACTTGTGTAAACATAACAGCTGATTCTGTGGGACAACAAACTAGCAATCAGTGTCAATAACCTATGATTATAAGTGACTGGTTATTTACTTTGTGTATTATTCACTGTTGGGAGGTTTGAAGTTTGTTATTTAAAGAAATATTTTTATAGAAAGAGTGACTGAGGTACACATTTCAAATTAAAGCTAAATAAAGAAAAAACGAAATTCATGGTCATTACCAACCTATTTGACCAAAACAACTACAACAGTTTCACAATTGACAACACTTCATTCCCCACTGACAATAATCTAAAAAAATTCTAGGTATAATTATAGACAAACATTTAACATTTAATACTCAAGTTTCCTCAGTAATCACAAAATCTTTCAGGTCTCTTTGGAAACTAAAAAGGATCAGACCCTATTTCTCATCAGAAACATTCAGACTATTGGTACAATCATTAATATTATCCCAATTCGATTACTGTAATGCCAGCATGGAGTGCCTGCTGAAAAAACTCCAAACAGCTCAAAACACTGCAGCCAGGTTCATATATAAAATCTCTCGTTCTGAAAGTGCCTCCCCTTTACTAATCAAATTACACCGGCTTCCCATCAAAGCGAGAATCACTTTCAAATTATGTACCTTTATCTTTCAAATACTAAATGGCAGAGCTCTAGACTATATGGTAATATAGTGTAGACTACATTAATAAACTTACCTCAAAGAAACACTAAATATGAGCAAGAAACTCTCTCAGACGACACCTCCCAAATTGCAAAAAAGTGATCTACAAAACTGTCCACTCTGCAGACTTCACTTACCCAGGAACCAAATGGTGGAACTCCTTACCACCCAAAATAAGAAATATACAGGAATACACTAGATTCCGCAAAATCCTCAAATCGTTCCTATTCAAACAAACCCTCAAAAACAACAACCATATCTCAATTAGTTATTACCTGAATTGGTTATTACTCTACTTACCATTAACTTTCTCTTTGCTTCATGTACAATTTCTCATTCATAATAGATGTTCTAAATGTTAAACATCCATAGCTATCCCACTATGTTTATGATACTGTCTTGTAAAATTGGATTCTTACAACAAATGACTTTCTTATGCATTATTCTTTCTTATGTATCCTATACTGTTTATTGTAAGCCACATTGAACTCAAACTTGTTTGGGATAATGTGGGATATAAATGTCACAGATAAACTGTTCTATTGCAGAATTGACACGCTATTTAAAACTTGTAAGATATCTACTACTACTACTACTACTTGACATTTCTAGAGCGCTACTAGGGTTACGCAGCGCTGTACAGTTTAACAAAAAGGACAGTCCCTGCTCCAAGGAGCTTACAATCTAAAGGACGAAATGACAAGTTGGTGCAGTCTAGATTTCTTGAATACAGGTAGAGTGGTTAGGTGCCAAAGGCGACATTGAAGAGGTGGGCTTTGAGCAAGGATTTGAAGATGGGCAGGGAGGGGGCCTGGCGTATGGACTCAGGGAGTTTATTCCAAGCATGGGGTGAGGCGAGGCAGAAAGGGTGGAGCCTGGAGTTGGCGGTGGTGGAGAAGGGTACTGAAAGGAGTGATTTGTCTTGAGAGCGGAGGTTACGGGTAGGAACGTAGGGGGAGATGAGGGTAGAGAGGTAGGGAGGGGCTGCAGATCGAGTGCATTTGTAGGTTAGTAGGAGAAGCTTGAACTGTATGCGGTACCTGATCGGAAGCCAGTGAAGTGATTTGAGGAGAGGGGTGATGTGAGTATATTGGTCCAGATAAGATGTGCAGTAGACGTACAATTTACTTAAGATGTCTACCACAGGTAACTCATGTTCCCGAGGGGTGATGATTCTTTCTGTTTTTGTTTCCTTCAGTGGAAGTGGATGATCTGAAAAAAATAGTGAATTCTGTGACAGTGCTATGCAGTGAGAAACAGAAACAGGAAAAGGTAAGCTCCAGAGTGAAATGTAATGGTCTGCAGATGTGACAAACGGCCCAAATCCCTCAGAAAAAGAGGGACACAAGCCATCAGAGCTTATGCTGAAAGCAGTGTGGGGTTTTTTTACATACCCTATGAGCTAAACATGCTACATGGCATGTATGTATGAGCTTGGGGTTATTGAGCCCTGATTCCATAATGGATGTAAGTAGGCCTAGTTTTTCTGAATAACTGCTGTGAATATTCCTGGACGTGGAGCTGGGCTAATTTGCCTAACTTCATTACCTGAATATTCGGCCTGCAACAATAGCAGTTCCTCATCAACCCTCCAGACTGGTCAAGACGCTTGGGTTATGCTCGCCTACCAGCAGACGGAGACTGAGAACACAAAACTTGAAACTATGTACTTATGACCTGTGCCTAGCCATCTATAGCCAGTATTTTCTCAGTCTCAGCAGAGGGTAGACAGGCAGCCTGTGCAGCTTGCCCGATCTGGATAGGTTTTTGAGTTAATTTTTTAGAGTTTTCCTTTGTTTCTGTGCTGGTTCTGGTGGATCCCTGTGCCTGGAAGACTTTGGTGTGCTAGGGGTTGCGGGTCCGCTGGGGCCCGTCATTGTCCCCTTTGGGGTGTCACACCCGGGTGGCCGGGTCCCTCCCCCTGACTGGCTCTCCGTTTGGGCAGCTTTGTGCCTCGGCTGCAGTTTGTATACTGCAGCCTTGAGTGCCGGATGGTGTTAGCAGCAGCAAGGCTCAAATTAAAGGCTGCAGTAAAGTTTTATTGAAAGAAAAAAAAAAAAAAAGAAAGAAAGGCCCAAACGCTGGGGAGAGCTATTGGAGCTGCACTCCGGAGAGACGAAGCTGTTCAGCTGTGGTCAAGGCGCTGAGTTTTCCTGCTCGGGTGAGTTTTTTTTTGGTCTTACAATTGGGGCACTTGTTTTGGCGGTCAGCTGGGCTTCGCGAAGATGTCAGGGAGACCGCTTCGGTGTAGGTCGTGTGCGCGTCGGGGCGTTGACGCGGTGGGCAGCTCTTGTCGTTTTTGCGGGGAACCAAAGCCTCAATCCTCTGTACCGCCGGTGTTAGCGGCGGAGGTTCCCGCGACTAGCGTCCCGGAGGTTGCGGCGCCTATGAATAGCGGCCCTGCGGCGGTTCCGTTTTTGGCGGGAACCGCCACCATTTTGGATTCGGCGCTGCACGGGCCCGAGGGAGTCGGGGGATTGCAGGGCAGTCAATTTCCAGCGCCTTCGGGGGGCGATGCCTTGGGTAGGATCGGTTTTCCCCCGGATTTCATTTGGAATTTATTTCAGGCTTGGCAGGCGGGGCCGTCTCCAGCGGAGCCCCTTAGTCTTGGGACGGGGGGGGGGGGGGGGCTAGCGCGAAGAGACCACGTGTAGAGTGGTCTGAGGAGTTAGGTTTTTCTCCTCCGGAGTCGGAGGGTGACTTTAGCCTTCTAGAAGAGCAGGAGGGGTCGCTGGCTGGCTATGATAAGGAGCTTGCGCTGCCTGGGGAGGATCCCTCGGTGGTTCGCATTTTTCAACGAGATGAATTGTCAGAGTTGATCAGGTGGCTGCGACCCTCAAATTTGATCCGGCGGCAGCTCCGTTAGAGGCCGGGAAGCAGGATCCGTTGGTTAAGGGGATCAGACAGGTGTCTTGTACTTTCCCTATGAATGCGGATCTGAGAGAAATGATTACTCAGGAGTGGCAGGCGCTGGAGGCACCATGTAAGGTGGCTCGGGCCATGGCTAAGCTTTATCCCCAGCCGCAGGAAGATAGAGAGTCTTTCAAGCCTCCGACCGTGGATGCCGTGGTTACGGCAGTGACTAAGGCTACAGCGATTCCGGTGGATGGAGGGGCTGCGTTGCGAGACCCTCAGGACAGAAAATTGGAGACTTTCCTAAAGCGCAGTTTTGATTTGTCTGCTCTGGCGTTGCAGGCGTCGGTCTGTGGAGGTCTGGTGGCGCGGGCTTGTTTCCGCTGGGCGGTGCGGCTCTTAGTCCGCCAGGGGACAGAGCCTCTTTGACTCAAGATCTGGCAAAGTTGGAGTTGGGGTCCTCCTTTTTGGCGGATGCGCTGTATGATTTGTTGCGGGCCTCGGCAAAGAACATGTCTCTAGGTGTGGCAGCTCGTCGGGCCCTGTGGTTACGAGGATGGATGGCGGATGCTGCGTCCAAGGCCAAGTTGTGTTCGCTTCCGTTTAAAGGCTCTTTGCTGTTTGGTGAAGAGTTGGATAAGTTGGTGAGAGGTCTTAGTGACGCTAAGGTTCCTCGGCTTCCGGATCTTCGCCCTAAAGCTTCTAGGGGATCCGCGGGTCGCGGACGGTTTCAGGAAGCTAAGCGGTATCGGCCTGGTAGATATTCTGGTGGGACTAGGGGTCGTTTCTTTCAGAGAACCCAGTCCTTTCGAGGTGGCCGTCGTGGAGGACGAGGTTTCTCTTCGGGAGCG
Organism: Microcaecilia unicolor; assembly: GCF_901765095.1. Taxonomy (NCBI): domain Eukaryota; kingdom Metazoa; phylum Chordata; class Amphibia; order Gymnophiona; family Siphonopidae; genus Microcaecilia; species Microcaecilia unicolor. Next base: position 769,910,781 of record NC_044031.1, on the reverse strand, counting down.
TCCGGTGCGTCCCGTCCTTCTCAATGATGGTTTGGGGGCCCAGCCTCTGGTCCGCGTGGGGGCTCGCTTACGCTTGTTTTACCAGAGGTGGGTCCAGATCACGTCAGACCAGTGGGTGCTGCAAATAGTCCGAGACGGGTACGCGCTAGAGTTCGACGGTCCTCTGTCCGACTTCTTCCTCATGTCTCCCTGTCATTCTCGGCGCAAGGCGAGAGCGGTCCGAGATACTCTGTCGCGCCTGTTAGATTTAGGAGCTGTAGTACCTGTTCCTCCAGCAGAGAGAGGAAAGGGATGTTATTCCATATACTTCGTGGTTCCCAAAAAAGAGGACGCTTTTCGTCCCATTTTGGATCTCAAGAAGGTCAATGCAGCCCTAAAGGTTCCTTCCCTTCGGATGGAAACGTTACGCTCCGTCATTGTAGCGGTTCAGGAAGGGGAATTTCTGACTTCTCTAGATCTGACAGAAGCGTACTTGCACATCCCCATCCTGGAGGCGCATCAGCGTTTTCTTCGCTTTGTGGTGCTAGGGAGACATTTTCAGTTTTGCGCGCTTCCCTTCGGTCTGGCCACTGCTCCTCGAACCTTCCCCAAGGTGATGGTCGTGGTGGCAGCAGCTCTGCGGTTGCAGGGCATTTTGGTGCACCCATACCTAGACGACTGGTTGATTCGGGCCAAATCAAGGTCGGAGAGCAAGGAGGTGTTAATAAATTAAAACAGAGGTCACCGGTCGGGTGGTGTCCTTTTTGCAATCTCTGGGCTGGGTTGTCAATCTGGCCAAGAGTCACCTAGTGCCGTCGCAGTCTCTCGAGTATCTGGGAGTCCGTTTCAACACGAAGAGAGGCCGGGTGTTCTTGACTTCCTCTCGCATATCCAAGCTGCAGGCTCAGATCCGTCATTTCCGAGCCCAGAGGGCACAGTCAGCGCGGGAGTACCTTCAGGTGTTGGGTCTGATGGCCGCATCAATAGAGGTAGTTCCCTGGGCCAGGGCGCATATGAGGCAGCTGCAGGGCGCGTTGTTGTCTCGTTGGTCCCCTCAATTGCAGGAGCTGGAGGAGAGTCTCTCTCTGTCGGAGGTGGTTCGTCGCAGTCTCAGCTGGTGGCTCCATTCTCCGAACCTAGCGAAGGGCATGCCGTTGGCCACTCCACATTGGGTGGTGATTACCACGGATGCGAGTTTGATGGGCTGGGGGGCGCATTGTCTGGGTCAGGTGGCCCAGGGACTTTGGACAGTGGAGGAGGCGTGTTGGTCCATCAATCGTCTGGAGACGCGTGCAATTCGGTTGGCTCTTCGGTCCTTTCAGAGTCTGGTAGACGGCAAGGCAGTCAGGGTGCTTTCCGACAATGCCACAGCCGTGGCGTATGTGAATTGACAGGGAAGAACGAAGAGTCCCGGTTTAGCGGTAGAGGCAGCAGAGTTGCTAGTGTGGGCAGAAGCACATCTGCAGAGTCTCTCGGCGGGGCACGTGGCAGGGGTGGACAACGTGAGCGCGGATTATCTGAGCAGGCACACGTTGGATCCCGGAGAGTGGGCTCTCCATCCCTCCGTGTTCGAGCGGATAGTGTTACAGTGGGGTCGACCGGTGTTGGATCTAATGACGTCGTCCGCCAATGCACAAGTCTCTCGGTTCTTCAGTCGTCGAAGAGATTCTCAGGCCGAGGGCATCGACGCGCTGGTCCTTCCGTGGCCGACTCAGCAGTTGCTCTACGTGTTCCCGCCGTGGCCGCTGGTGGGCCACGTGGTTCAGCGGATCGGTCGTCACTCGGGATTAGTAGTTCTGATAGCGCCCAATTGGCCCCGGTGTCCGTGGTACGGAGATCTGATGTGGTTGCTGGTACAGGATCCGATTCCCCTGGGGCCTCGGGTGAGATTGGTTCAGGGGCCGATCGAGATGGCCGACCCCTCTCCATTCTTGCTTACGGCTTGGCTCTTGAAAGGCACCGTTTAAGACGCAAAGGTTTCTCGGCCAGGGTGATTGATACAATGTTGCGGTCTCGTAAGAGGTCTACTTCCTTGGCATATGTGCGGGTGTGGCGCATTTTCGAGAATTGGTGTCAGGAGCGGGGCTTTGCCCCGTTGCGCGTTTCGGCAGTGGAAGTGTTGGATTTTCTTCAGGATGGTTTGGATAGGGGGCTTTCGCTCTCCTCTCTGAAGGTTCAGGTGTCAGCCTTGTCTTGTTTTAGAGGTAAGGTTCGGGGAGTATCCTTGGCGGCTTCTCCGGACGTGGGGCGGTTTTTGAAGGCAGTGAAGTTGCTTCGGCCGCCTTGCCGCCCGGTGGTTCCGTCTTGGGATTTAAATTTGGTCTTGGAGGCTCTGGTGGGGCCTCCATTTGAACCCTTGCTTTCCATTACGTGTAAGGACCTTACTTTGAAGACAGTCTTTTTGGTGGCTATTTCTTCAGCGCGTAGGATTTCGGAGCTTCAGGCTTTATCTTGCAGAGAGCCTTTTCTGTCCTTTGCCAAAGAGAAAGTGACTACGCACGGTTCCTTCCTTTGTTCCTAAGGTGGTGTCTTCTTTTCATGTCAATCAGGTGATTTCGTTGCCAGTGTTGGGTGATCGTGCCGGGGATCCCTTGCAGCGTCGTTTGGCTAAGTTGGATGTGCGACGCGTCTTGCGGTCATATTTGAGCAGAACCCAAGATTTTCGATCTTCGGACAGGTTGTTTGTTTTGTTTGGAGGTCCCAAGAAAGGTGAAGCTGCCTCCAAGGCTACTCTGGCTAGATGGTTGAAGGAGACTATTGCTTCGGCTTATTTTTTGAAGCGTCGGCCAGTGCCCTCTTTACTTAAGGCACATTCTACTCGGGGAGTAGCCGTTTCTTGGGCGGAAACTAGTTTTATTCCGCCGCAGGATATTTGTAGGGCAGCGGTGTGGTCCTCCATCCATTCCTTTGTGAAGCATTACAGACTTGATGTTCAGGCGAAAGAAGATGCCCGGTTTGGAGCGGCTGTGTTGTCTTCTGCTTTTCGAGGGTCCCGCCCTTAGTTGGGATACTGCTTTGGTACGTCCCAAGCGTCTTGACCGGTCTGGAGGGTTGATGAGGAAGGTGAAATTAGGCCTTAATAATTTTCTTTACTCTAGACCCTCCAGACCGGTCAAGAGCCCGCCCGTTCTTTTCTCAGAAGTATTCCTCAGCCGTGTCTATGCATAGCAGTATTTGGAGCTGTGTCTATGAATAGCAGTATTTTGAGCCGTGTTCTGCTAGGACTATTCCTTTAAGGTTTTGTGTGGTCAGAGAGAATTCTTTGACTCTAAGACATTACAGAGCGGGACGCTGTGACGTCTCGTCTGTTTTCAGCACACTGTTGGTACTTGTCCTTTGGTTTTCCAGGTGCAGGGGTTTCTAGTTTCAGAGTTGTGTTTTTATTCTCTGCTTTGCTAAGTGTATACTGGCTATAGATGGCTAGGCACAGGTTTATAAGTACATAGTTTCAAGTTTTGTGTTCTCAGTCTCCCTCTGCTGGTAGGCGAGCATAACCCAAGCGTCTTGACCGGTCTGGAGGGTCTAGAGGAAAGAAAATTAGCAGGTAAGGCCTAATTTCACCTTTTTCCCCAAAATGAGAGAGCTATAACTCATTCAAATTTAAGAAGGGAAAGTGAAGTTGCTTACCTGTAACATAGGTTCTCTGTGGTAAGCAGGATAAATCGTGGGTTAATGTTATCATCCCGATCCCAGCCCCCTCTCCCAAAGCCCAGAGAAAACCAGAAAAGCTCTATGGGCATGTGGGAATGCTCCCTCCCCGGCAGCCAACGCCTCCCTCCCTCTCTCATCAAAGTGCTTGTCTGTAGCTCTGCACTGTTTTCACAGGCTAAGTCTGATGCTCTGTTAATGGGGAGGGAGGGAGGGCGAGTTTTGTTGCTTATTTCTATGCTTTGAGGTACCTTCGGTTGCCCTCATGTGGATTCCTACCTGCTACTTGGTAATCGGTTTTAGATGGAGTTTGAGCCCCATGATCTTTTCACTGTTCTGAAAAGGCTTGAAACTTTGTCCCAAATTGTGATTAGATCATGTGTCCCAAGGACTGGTGTGAAAGTTTCAGGTTACACAGAGGAGTGTGGTAGCCGTGTTAGTCCACTCTTAAGGTTATCAATAGAAATCAAACAAAATAAAACATGGAAAAGAAAATAAGATGATACCTTTTTTATTGGACATAACTTAATACTACTACTACTACTATTTAGCATTTCTATAGCGCTACAAGGCATACGCAGCGCTGCACAAACATACATTTCTTGATTAGCTTTCGAAGGTTACCCTTCTTCGTCAGATCGGAAATAAGCAAATGTGCTATCTGACAGTGTATATAAGTGAAAACATTCAAGCATTACTATGACAGTCTGACAGGTTGGGAGGATGGGGGTGGGTAGGAGGTATGCATGGGGACATCAAAGCATATCATTGATATTCTAACAGGAGGGGTGGGGTGATCCACAGAGACATACAGCTTTATGGTTTATAATGGGCTAGGAACCCCAGATCCTTGTTAAGTCCTTTCTGTTGGGTGTTAAAATATTCAATCATTCTGACTTCAAAGGTCTTACTTTCTTGTATTGTTTTAAAGTTACCTTTCAGTATTCTCACTGTGAAATCACTGGTACAGTGTCCTGGTTCTGTGAAGTGCTGTCCCACCGGGGTGGGGGCCCTACTGGCTGTATTGTTCATGTGATGTCTATGTAAATTGAATCTTGTCTTAAGCATCTGGCCTGTTTCTCCAATATAGCATCCTTCGTTACATTTTTTTACACTGAATGATATATACCACATTGGAAGATGAGCAAGTGAAAGATCCCTTTATGTTGAATATCTTTCCTTTGTGGATGACTTTGGGGTCCTGTGAAATATTTTGGCATAGTTTGCAACTGGATAAATTACAGGGAAGAGTGCCCTTCTCTGTTCCTTTTCAGTCTGTGATGGAAGTTTACTTCTGATTAGCTTGTGTTTTAAGTTGGGTGGCTGTCGGAAGGCCAGTACTGGTGGGGATGGGAATATTTCTTTCAGTAATTCATCCTCCTGGAGTATAGGTTGTAGATCTCTTATGATTTTCCTCAGTTTTTCCAGCTCTGGATTGTATGTCACTACAAGAGGGATTCTGTCTGTGGGATTTTTCTCCTTGTACTGTAGCAGATTCTCCCTGGGTGTTTTGAGGGAGGAGGCAATATTCATGGAGATTATTTTGGGGTTGTAGCCTTTCTGTTTGAAGGATGCAGTCAAGCTTTTAAGGTGTCTGTCTCTGTCCCCTGGGTCAGAGCAGATATGGAGGTACCTTGTGGCTTGGCTGTAAATGATGGATCTTTTTGTATGTGAAGGATGGAAGCTGGAGTTGTGGAGGTAGCTGCATCTGTCTGTGGGTTTCTTGTATATAGATGTTTGTATACAGCCATCACTGATTGAGACCGTGGTGTCCAAAAAATTGACTTTTTCTGGGGAGTAGTCAATTTTGATTTTGATTGTAGGATGGTATGTATTGAAGGCAGAATAAAATTGTTTCAGAGTTTCTTCACCCTCCGTCCAAATCATAAAAATGTCATCGATGTACCGGTAGTATTTTAGAGGTTTGGTCTGGTGTGTATTCAGAAATGTCTCTTCTAGCTTAGCCATAAAAAGGTTGGCATATTGGGGTGCTGTCCTGGTGTCCATCGCAGTGCCCATTATTTGCAGATAGATATCATTGTTAAAGTGGAAGTAGTTGTGAGTTAAAATGAATTTGATTAATTTTGTAATAGTTTCTGGTGAGTATTGATGGTCCAGTGTGGATTTTTTTAGGAGTCTTCCACATGCAGCTATGCCATCCGCATGTGGAATGTTGCTGTATAGTGATTCTACATCCATTTTGACCAGAAGGGTGTTAGGTGGTAGTTGCTTGATATTTTTCAATTTATTCAGAAAGTCTGTGGTGTCTTGTATGAAGCTGTTAGTTTTGTGTACGAGAGGTTTCAGAATTCCCTCTATGAATCCAGATATTTCTTCCGTGAGTGTGCCAATACCTGATATGATTGGTCTGCCAGGGTTTCCCGGTTTGTGGATCTTGGGTAGCATGTAGAATGTGCCCACAGCAGGCTGGTTTGGTATGAGTTTCTTCAGGTGAGGTTGCGCTTGTGTAGGAAATATTTGGCTAAGGTCTTTCAGCTGTTTTGTGTAATCCTATGTGGGGTCCTCAGTTAGTTTCCTGTAGTATTTATTGTCTGAGAGCTGTCTGTGCCCCTCTTCAATGTATTTTTGTATGTCCATAATTACCACTGCGCCTCCTTTGTCTGCGGGTTTGATGATAATGCGTTCGTTAGTTTGTAGGGTTCTTATGGCCGCTCTTTCTGGTGGGGTAAGATTGTACAGGATTCTCTTTTGTTTGTTGGAAAGTTGAGATTTCACCCTATGTCTGAAACTTTCTATGTAATTATCCAGCTTGTAGTTTTGTCCCTCCTGTGGGGTGAAATAAGTGTTCTTTTGTTTAAGACTGTATTCCAGTCTGTTTGGTTTCCCTTTATTATAGAAATGTGTATTAAGGCGCATTTTTCTAAAGAATTCTTCTAGGTCTGAGTATAGTTGGATTTCATCTAGTTTTCTAGATGGGCAGAATGAGAGCCCTTTGGAGAGCACGGAGATCTCATGCTGTGATAATTGATGGTTCAAGAGGTTTATTATCCCCATTTGGTTTGCATCTGTAAAGGTGTGATCAGTATTCCCTGGTTTGTTTGGGCTCTGATTTTCACATGCCTCAGATGTGTATCCAAGTGTCTCCAAGGTGTCTGGGGATGTTGGTTCTGCAGAGCTGTAGCTATTCAAGGATAAGCAGTTTCTCTCTCTGTGATTTTGCAGGAGAGAATTCAGCTTTATTTCTTTTTTGCGGATAGCAATGTATTGTTTTTCTCCTTGGATGTTATGTAGGTCCTCTTTAAGTTGGTTCACAAGGTGTGGATGTAATTCCTCCATATTCCTCATGATTACATCCCTTTGGGTTTATTATTCTTTTTTTCTTGTAGAGTTGATGTATAAGTTCATTTCTTAGTTTCTGACTAGTGCGTTTGCAGAGTTTCTCTGCATAGTCAGAATTGTAAGTAGTAGCCAAAGGATTTTTGATCCTCAGTCCTTTGGGAATGATGTCATTCTTCTTGCAGATTGTCAGAAAGTAAAGATGACTTCACTTTTGTTTCTTTTTCCAAAAGTTTGTTCATTTGCTTTTTCATGCGGCTGTATGCGGTATCTTCCAACTTAAGTAGAGGAGTGTGGTAGCCGTGTTAGTCCACTCTTAAGGTTATCAATAGAAATCAAACAAAATAAAACATGGAAAAGAAAATAAGATGATACCTTTTTTATTGGACATAACTTAATACATTTCTTGATTAGCTTTCGAAGGTTGCCCTTCTTCGTCAGATCGGAAATAAGCAAATGTGCTAGCTGACAGTGTATATAAGTGAAAACATTCAAGCATTACTATGACAGTCTGACAGGGTGGGAGGATGGGGGTGGGTCAGAGGTATGCATCTATATACAAGAAACCCACAGGCAGATGCAGCTACCTCCACAACTCCAGCTTCCATCCTTCACAAACAAAAAGATCCATCATTTACAGCCAAGCCACAAGATACCACCGTATCTGCTCTGACCCAGGGGACAGAGACAGACACCTTAAAAGCCTGACTGCATCCTTCAAACAGGCTACAACCCCAAAATAATCTCCAAGAATATTGCCTCCTCCCTCAAAACACCCAGGGAGAATCTGCTACAGTACAAGGAGAAAAAAATCCACAGACAGAATCCCCCTTGTAGTGACATACAATCCAGAGCTGGAAAAACTGAGGAAAATCATAAGAGATCTACAACCTATACTCCAGGAGGATGAATTACTGAAAGAGATATTCCCATCCCCACCAGTACTGGCCTTCCGACAGCCACCCAACTTAAAACACAAGCTAATCAGAAGTAAACTTCCATCACAGACTGAAAAGGAACAGAAGGGCACACGTCCCTGTAATTTATCCAGTTGCAAACTATGCCAAAATATTTCACAGGACCCCACAGTTACCCACAAAGGAAAGATATTCAACATAAAGGGATCTTTCACTTGCTCATCTTCCAATGTGGTATATATCATTCAGTGTAAAAAATGTAAGGAAGGATGCTATATTGGAGAAACAGGCCAGATGCTTAAGACCAGATTCAATTTACATAGACATCACATGAACAATACTGGTGCCAGTAGAGCTCCCACCCCTGTTGGTTAGCATTTTACAGGACCAGGACACTGTACCAGTGATTTCACAGTGAGAATACTGAAAGGTAACTTTAAAACCATACAAGAACGTAAGACCTTTGAAGTCAGAATGATTGAATATTTTAACACCCAACAGAAAGGACTTAACAAGGATCTGGGGTTCCTAGCCCATTATAAAGCATAAAGCTGTACGTCTCTGTTGATCACCCCACTCCTCACCTATCCACACCCATCCTGTTAGAATATCAATGATATGCTTTGATGTCCCCATGCATACCTCCTACCCACCCCCATCCTCCCACCCTGTCAGACTGTCATAGCAATGCTTGAATGTTTTCACTTATATACACTGTCAGCTAGCACATTTGCTTATTTCCGATTTGACGAAGAAGGGCAACCTTCGAAAGCTAATCAAGAAATGTATTAAGTTATGTCCAATAAAAAAGGTATCATCTTATTTTCTTTTCCATGTTTTATTTTGTTTGATTTCTATTGATAGGTTACACAGAAAATGTGCATGAGAGATTAGCGTAAAATGCAGACTGTACATGGGTGTGTCCCAAGGACTGAGATGTATGGGGGATTTTTTTTAGTTAGCATGAGAGCTGTATGTTCTAGACTATAGCACACTTTTCAGATAACCGATTACAGCTGGACTCTGACCCCCTTAGCAGTTCCTTCACCAACTTGTGCCTGATCACTGTTGGAGTATTAGTACCAGGGCCTCGGGCACAGGGACAAGCAGTCAAAACTAACTATGCCATTTTTCCCCTTTACTCCTCCTGGCTGCATATTTTCCTGGACCTGTGTCATGCTTGTGCTGCTAAGGCTGTGAACATCTTGGTCAGAGCAAGGGGGACATGGGGGTTGGAAGATTAGGAGCACTTCTCTGGCTGAGGCTTGTGCTGACCAGTTCATGTGGGAAGGAGGTGCGAAAAGGGATTTTGTGCCTTATCACATGGTAGAACGGAGTGAGCAGGCCAAAGGATAACAGAGGGCCTGTACCAGGGGTTATGAGTCTCCGACTGCCAACACCATCACACTGTAGCCTCTTTCGGCTTTAGCGCCTGTAATCTGAGAGGAAGAAGGGCAGCCCTTAGTGTTCAGGCAGGGGCATCACCTGCAAGCCAGTTTATGGCACAGCTCTCGGCCAGCATCTGTTACCACCTGCTGTGCCTAGTTGTGCACACTGCAGTGATGAATTTCAGGGAGATGGTGCTATGGTTTGTAGCTATCTGGTTACCTCTTCTTTTTACTTGATATTGCAGTTCTTAGGTTCATATCCAGCACTCCCCATATTTTAACAAAGCTTTTGTAACAATTGAAGTCATCACTGAATCTGCTGGCTGCCTAGATCCTTGTGTAGCCTGTGAGAAATCTGAACTAGAGAGTTGCACGGGAACAGAAATCTTACCGGTCCCCACTGGAATCTTACCCGTCCCCATCCATCCCCGCAAGAATTTAACCCATCCCCACCCGTCCCCACAAGAATTTAATGGTACATAAAAGAAAATTCCAGTCAGCTCCCTCACTCTCTCTGGATTTGAGCCACAGCACTGTAGGCAAGGAAGGAATGGAAGCTGAAACTTGGAACACTCTGGTGTGCACATGTAAGATTTGTCTCTGATTTACTGGCACTGTGTGCTGAGAGGTCACCACATGCAAGCGCCAGTAGGTCAGGTGACATCTGATGCTCATGCCTTTGTCAGAGCTGAGGTCTGCTCATCAGCCCGGGAGAAAAGAGGATTAATTGTAACATAGTAAGTGACAGCAAATAAAGACCTGAACGGTCCATCCAGCCTGCCCAGTAGTCACACTCGTTATCAATTCATGATTAAATCAATGAGTGTGATATTATATACTTGATTATGGTCTTTCTTTTGTGTTTCTGGAACATAGACCATAGAAGTCTGCCTGGTCCTATCCTTATGTTCCAACTGCTGGAGTTGTCGTTGAAGCCCACTCCAGTCTATTCATCTTCTCATTTGTGGGACACAGATCGTAAAACTCTGTCCAGAACTGTCCTTATGTTCCAGCCACTGAAGTTGCTGTCTAAGCCCTTTCCAGCCCATTCTAAACCAGACTTCCATATATTAGACACAGACCATACAAGTCTGCCCGGTATTGGCCCTAGTTAATCACAGCCAGAGTCACCATCTAAGCATTACTTCTCACATCCACACACATTCAGGTTAGGTTTTTCATAACTTCCATTTTCTAATTAGAGATCCTCTGTATTCATCCCATGCCTTTTTGAATTCCATCATCATTTGTGTCTCTACCACCTCCTTAATGGAAAAATTTCCACATTTGTGCTGTTAAAGCAAGGAGGAGGAGGAGACAGCACTCAAAGAACTTGGTACTCGGTAGATGAGAGGCTGGTGCAGGTGTAGCTTACATTTCCACGGGAACCCCGCAGAACTGCTTCCGTCCCTGCGGGAATCCCGCAAACCCCGTTCCTGTGCAGCTCTCTAATCTGAACACAAAGCAGTCATAGAGGAATGTTCTCTCTCGTTTTTGCTGGCCCATGTGTGCAGGAAAACCATTGTGTGCCAGCTTTCAGCCTGAACTCTATAGCATATGTTCACAATAAAGCAATTCACAGCTTAGAGGGAGCACTGCCTGTGGTCCATCATTCTGGAAATCCCAAGACTAGTTAGGTGCTGTCTTTACTACCAGAAAACACAGGTTCAGTTCTCTCCTCATCTCAAGAGGTTAGGCTAGTGTAGTGCGTGAATCGTCCTGTGTAAATACATGTGTCCTGCTAACCTTCAGATGCATCTAGGTAATGACACTGGTTGTAAAAATGTTTGTCTGTTTTGTTTTTATTTAGCAAAACAAAGCTAAAAAGAAGAAGAAAGGTGTGGTGCCCGGCGGTGGTCTAAAGGCAAATCTGAAAGATGATCTGGTGGATTATGGGGGCTATGAGGAGTCTTATGGACAAGAATTTGAAGACTTTATGTGACTCACTGCCCCAGAGATTTGGCTAATCTCCCCTGCTGCCTCAGGAGCATTCCTAGTTGGATCCTCTGGTGCCAAAGGCTTGACTCTTCTAGTACATCCCAGTAAAAGATTCTCACTCGATATCTTCCAGTTTGGTTTCCCAGGTTGGAAAATCGAGCTGGAAGCAGGTCCTAATGTTGCACTAGCTGAGTGAGCAGTGACAAGGGCTTCTTGGTGGGGTGTGTGCTGCAGCAAGCTTGAGCTGTTCATTTAGATGGCAAAAGGAGCCCTTTGGGAGGGGGGAAATCTGCTTGTTTCTGTGTGTTTTTTTTTTGTTTTGTTTTTTTTCCCAACCATGTAATTGAAGCATTTGAGGGGAGAGGATATTTCCTGCCTGGTGATATTGGACACATTGCTCAGTATTTATCTCATTAGGAATGCCTTGGGAGGCTTGCTATTTAATAGTGGAAGCGTTTCCTTTGTGCTGAGGGGGACACATGCAGTTATCACACCTGGTCACCTTTGTTATGTTAACAATGATGGCAGCTGCATTTGTTTTATATAAAGCAACTAATAAAATCACTCTTGTGAAAGTTGTTGCTTATTATAGTCCTAGCATTAGCAAATGTCTCAGGAATTTATTCTGCAAGAAGCTGTGGAGTTTGGTAGTAGCAAATAAATACCTGAAAATAACGAATCTTAGAGTTTGGGAAATAAAGTAATGTCTCCTTTATGCCTGGAATGTGGCTCATTTTAACTCGTGTCTCTCTCTAATGCAAGATGGAACAGGTCACATGATCATTATGCTTATTTGCTACATGCTGCAAGGATCAGGAAGTACAGGACACCTAAGTGCCTTTCCTTGTCATCAAGCAGATGAAGCCATTACGTATGGGTTGTGTCCATCAACCTGCAGGGGGAGATAGCACTCAACTTTTCACAGTGCCTCATGGCCAGCGAGCTCCATCAAAAATCTGCCTAGGGGTGGCTCCTGGCTTGCCAGTTGTTAGCTGGGGTGTTAGAGGCTATAGCAGCTTCACTTTGAAGGCACATAGGTTAGCCCTTTTCCTGCCTTACCCATGCCCCCGTGGATGTGGACATATTAGCTTGCTTTTCCCTGTCCTTTCCCACTCAGTGGATGCAGGCACATTGGTTCGCCTTTCCCTGCCTTTCCCACTCATCTGATCCTCCGGAGTTCTTATTACCTCTGCTTTCCTCACAGCGTTAAAAAAAACAAAACAAAAATGGAACAGAGGTTTCCTCAGCGACCCTCCAGACCGGTCAAGACGCGTGGGTTATGCTCGCCTACCAGCAGAGGGAGACTGAGAACACTAACTTCAAACTATGTACATATAACCTGTGCCCATCCCACAAAAGCCAGTATTTTCTCAGTCTCAGCAGAGGGTAGACAGGCAGCCTGTGCAGCTTGTCCGGTCTGGTAGGAGTCAGGGATCAATTGAGAGTTTTAGGTTGGTCTATTGATCATTTCTGAGGAGCATCCCTGTGCCTGGACTACTCTGTGTGCTGGGGCTTGGTGGTCCGGTGGGGCCTACCATTGTCCCCTCTGGGGTGTCACACCCGGGTGGCCGGGTCCCTCCCCCTAGCTAGCTCTCCCGTTTGGGCAGCTTTGTGCCTCGGCTGCAGTTCTTATATTGCAGCCTTGAGTGCCAGGGATTTGATAGCTGCAGGGCTCAAATTGTGCTGCAATAAAGTTGAAAAAAAAAAAAGACAACTAAAAGTCCCAGACGGTGTGGAGAGCTGTGCAGCTGCACTCCGGAGTGCCGGAGCTGGTCAGCCATTCTAGGGGAGCTGTGAGTGGCTTGTTTTGGGTGAGTTCCTTTTCCTTTACCTTGGATAGAGGATGTCCGCGAAGCCGTTGTCGTTTTTGCACGCGTCAGGGGTCGACGCGAGTGGCGGTTCCTGCCGCTTCCCGCGCCGGCCTTGCAGGAGGTTGCAGGGGCTCCGGCTAGCGGTTCAGCGGCGGTCCCGATTTTGGCAGGAACCGTCATCTTGGATTCGGCCCCGAGAATCCCAGACTTAGTCGGGGGACCTCAGGGCAGCCCGGTGGCTGGTGTTTCTGGAGGGGACGTTTGGGAAGGATGGGTTCCCTCCCCCCCCCCCCCCCCCCCCTCCGGAATTTGTTTGGTCCTTATTTCAGGCCTGGCAGGCGGGACCGTCGCGCACGGAGCCCCTAGTCTGGGGACGGGGTCACGAGCGCTAAGAGGCCACGTGTTGAGTGGGCCGAGGACTTGAACTGTTTTTCTCCTCCGGAGTCAGAGGGCGACTTTAGTCCCCTGGAGGAGGAGGAGGGGTCCTTGTCTAGGCCAGATAGAGAGACAGTGCCCGGGGAGGACCCTTCGGTGGTCCGCATTTTTCACAGGGAGGAGTTGGCGGATCTTATTGAGCAGGTGTCTGCTACGCTCAAATTTGATCCGGCAGTAGATCTGGCTCCATCCGAAAAGCAGGACCCGCTGGTTAAGGGGATCAGAAGGGTTTCTCGTACGTTTCCTATGAATGCGGACCTTAGAGAGATGGTAACGCAGGAATGGCTCTCGCTGGAGGCGCCGTGTAGAGTGGCACGGGCCATGGCTAAGCTCTATCCCCTTCTGCAGGAGGCTAGAGATTCTTTAAAGCCTCCGACCGTGGATGCCGTAGTGACGGCGGTGACTAAGGCTACGGCAATTCCTATGGATGGAGGGGCTGCCATGCGGGACCCTCAGACATTTCTGAAGCGAAGTTTTGATTTATCGGCGCTGGCTTTGCAAGCATCGGTTTGTGGAGGTCTGGTGGCTCAAGCATGTTCCCGCTGGGCTGAGCGGCTGCTAGATACTCAGCAGGTTGATAGAGCCGCCTTAGTGCAGGATTTGGCAAAGTTGGAGATGGGTTCGTCCTTCTTGGTAGATGCGCTGTATGATTTGTTGCGTGCATCGGCAAAGAACATGACCCTCGCAGTGATGGCTCGAAGGGCCCTGTGGTTGCAGGGCTGGCTGGCAGATGCCGCGTCAAAGGCAAAGTTGTGTTCGCTTCCCTTTAAGGGCGCTTTGGATTTTTGAGAAGCATTGGATAAGTTGGTTAGGGGTCTTGGTGATGCTAAGATCCCTCGGCTTCCGGAGCTTCGGCCTAAGGCTTCTAGGGGGGCTGCGGTGCGAGGCTGTTTTCGGGAAGCTAGACGGTATCGGCCGGGTAGGTCCTCGGGGGGGGGGGGGGGGGGACTAGGGGTCATTTTTTTTCACAGAACCCAGTCCTTTCGTGGTGGCTGCCAGGGAGGTGGGGGCGAGATGCCTCTTTGGGAGCAGCCGGCACGTCCCGTGTGTCGCAATGATGGTTTGGGGGTCCAGCCTCTGGTTCGTGTGGGGGCTCGTTTACGCTTGTTTTACCAGAGGTGGGCCCAAATCACGTCAGACCAGGGGGTGCTGCAGATAGTGCGAGACGGGTATGCGCTGGAGTTCGATGGTCCTCTGTCCGATTTCTTTCTCGTCTCTCCCTGTCACTCAAGGCGCAAGGCAAGGGCAGTGCGAGACACTCTATCGCGTCTGGTCGATTTAGGCGCTGTGGTGTCTGTTCGCCAGGAGAACGAGGAACCGGTTGTTACTCCATTTCTTCATGGTTCCAAAGAAAGAGGATTCTTTTCAGCCCATTTTAGATCTCAAGAGGGTCAATGTGGCTCTAAAGGTTCCTTCCTTTCGGATGGAAACATTGCGCTCTGTCATTGTAGCGGTTCAGGAAGGGGAGTTTCTGACTTCATTGGATTTGACAGAAGCTTACTTACACATCCCCATCCTAGAGGCGCACCAGCGTTTTCTTCGCTTTGTGGTGGTAGGGAGTCACTTTCAGTTTTGTGCGCTCCTGTTCGGCCTGGCTACAGCTCCTCGCACCTTTTCCAAGGTGATGGTGGTTGTGGCAGCGGCTCTACGGTTGCAGGGCATTTTGGTTCATCCGTATCTCGATGACTGGTTAATTCGAGCCAAAACACAGTCTGCGAGCGAGGAGGCTACCGCCCGGGTGGTGACCTTTTTGCAGTCGCTGGGTTGGGTTGTCAATCTGGCCAAGAGTCACCTAGTTCTGTCACAGTCTCTAGAATATCTGGGAGTCCGTTTCGACACGAAGAGAGGCCAGGTGTTTTTGACGGCTCCTCGCATTTCCAAACTGCAGGTTCAGATCCGTCAGCTCTGAGCTCAGAGGGCGCCTGCGGCGCGGGAGTATCTTCAGGTGTTAGGTCTGATGGCCGCGTCTATAGAGGTAGTGCCTTGGGCCAGGGCCCACATGAGACAGTTGCAGGGTGCGTTGTTGACTCGTTGGTCCCCTCAGTCCCAGTGTTTGGAGGAGAGGCTAGCGTTGCCGGAGATGGTTCGGCGCAGCCTCCGCTGGTGGCTCCACACTCCGAATCTAGCGAGGGGTATGCCGCTAGAGGTGCCAAATTGGGTGGTACTGACCACGGATGCGAGTCTGTTAGGCTGGGGGGCGCATTGTCTAGGGCAGGTGGCCCAAGAGCGCTGGACGTCGGAAGAGGCGTCGTGGTCCATCAACCGCCTGGAGACTCGAGCAATTCAGTTGGCTCTTCGGTCCTTCCAGAGTCTGCTAGAGGGCAAGGCGGTCAGAGTTCTTTCCGACAATGCCACGGCTGTCGCCTATGTAAATTGGCGGGGGGACAAAGAGCCCAGGATTAGCTGTAGAGGCGGCGGAGTTGCTGGGGTGGGCAGAGGCTCATCTTCAGGCTCTTTCGGCAGGCCACGTAGCAGGAGTGGACAATGTGAACGCGGATTATCTGAGCAGGCACACTTGGATCCCGGAGAGTGGGCGGATAGTGTTGCTGTGGGGTCGGCCGGTGTTGGATCTCATGGCGTCGGCCGACAATGCTCAGGTCGCTCGGTTCTTCAGTCGTCGAAGAGATGCTCGAGCCGAGGGTCTCGACGCGTTGGTACTGCCGTGGCCGACTCAGCAGTTGCTCTATGTGTTTCCGCCGTGGCCGCGTGGTGCAGCGGATCGGTCGTCATCCCGGCTTAGTGATTCTGATAGCGCCCAATTGGCCTCGTTGGCCATGGTACGGAGACCTGATGCGTTTGCTAGTGCAGGATCCGTTTCCCCTGGGGCCTTGGGTGAGACTGGTGCAGGGGCCGATCGAGATGGCCGACCCCTCTCCATTCTTGCTTACGGCTTGGCTCTTGAAAGGCACAGATTGAGAAAGAAGGGTTTCTTGGCCAGGGTAATTGATACGATGTTGCGGTCACGTAAGCAGTCCACGTCGTTGGCTTATGTGCGGGTGTGGCGCATCTTTGAGAATTGGTGTCAAGAACGGAATTTTGTCCTTTTGCGGGCTTCGGTGATGGAGGTTTTGGAGTTTTTGCAGGATGGTTTGGACAGGGGGCTCTCGCTTTCTTCCCTGAAGGTGCAGGTTTCCGCTTTGTCTTGTTTCAGAGGTAAGATTCGAGGAGTCTCCTTGGCAGCTTCTCCAGACGTAGGGCGGTTCCTGAGGGCAGTGAAGTTGATTCGGCCGCCCCGTCGTCCAATGGTTCCGCCTTGGGATTTGAATTTGGTCTTGGAGACTCTGGTGGGTCCTCCGTTTGAACCATTGGCGTCCATCACATGTAAGGATCTTACGTTGAAGTCTGTTTTTCTGGTGGCCATTGCTTCTGCTCGTAGAATTTCAGAGTTGCAGGCCTTGTCTTGTAGGGAGCCTTTTCTGTCGTTTGCAAAAGAGAAAGTGACTTTGCGTAGGGTTCCTTCTTTTGTTCCTAAGGTGGTTTCGGCGTTCCATGTGAATCAAGTGATTTCGTTACCGGTGTTGGGGGATCGTTCGGGGGGAGATCTCTCAGCGTCGGTTGGCTAAGTTGGATGTTCGGCGCGCCTTGCGGTCCTATTTGAGCAGAACGAGAGAATTCCGGGCTTCGGATAGGTTGTTCGTTTTGTTTGGAGGTCCAAAGAAAAGGGGCTGCGGCCTCCAAGGGGACTCTGGCTAGGTGGTTGAAGGAGGCTATTGCCTCGGCTTATTTGTTGAAGCGGCGTACAGTGCCCCCGCTACTTAAGGCGCATTCAACTCGGGGGGGGTTGCTGCTTCCTGGGCGGAGAGTAGTTTTGTTCCTCCGCAGGATATTTGTAAGGCAGCAGCATGGTCGTCCATTCATTCCTTTGTGAAGCATTATAGGATTGATGTTCAGGCAAAAGAGGATGCATGTTTTGGAGCGGCTGTGCTGTCTTCTGCTTTGTGAGGGTCCCACCCTTAAGTTTCTACTGCTTTGGTACTTCCCACGCGTCTTGACCGGTCTGGAGGGTTGCTGAGGAAGGTGAAATTAGGCCTTACCTGCTAATTTTCTTTCCTCTAGACCCTCCAGACCGGTCAAGAGCCCGCCCTGTTGAGTTTCAGAGATATTGTTAGTATCAGAAGTATTTGAGCCGTGTTCTGCTATGACTATTCCTTTACTTTCAGTGGGCCGGAGAGTTTTCTTCGCCCATAATACTTTACAGAGCGGGGCGCTTGACGTTCCGTCTGTCTGAGCACACTGTTGGTGTTGACTATTGGTTTTCCAGGTACAGGGGTCAGGGGTTGCTAGATTCAGAGTTACTGTTGCAGGGGGTTTCTCTGCTTTGCTAAGTGTATGCTGGCTTTTGTGGGATGGGCACAGGTTATATGTACATAGTTTGAAGTTAGTGTTCTCAGTCTCCCTCTGCTGGTAGGCGAGCATAACCCACGCGTCTTGACCGGTCTGGAGGGTCTAGAGGAAAGAAAATTAGCAGGTAAGGCCTAATTTCACCTTTCCTTTGATTCTTCTATGGGACCGGAGCTGTGATACTCGCTCCGGTGAGGTAAGAGTGTTTTCTAACTCCTCCGGGGTGGGCCCCCGATCGGGGCATTTTTGGCGCGAAACCGCCATTTTGAATTTTCCCTCCGTTTTCGGCGATGGCTGCAGAGAATGTAAAGCGCTGTTCCCGGTGTGGCAAGCGCAAATCAGCAGCGGGGCTCTGTAAATCGTGCTGTACAGGTGTAAGAGCAGGCCCGAGCATGGCGAGTGATGATTCTTCCCGCTCCAGAGCTGGCAGCGGACGCCATTTTGAATTCTCCGCGTGGCGCGGCCTCCGTAGAGGCGGAGAGCCCTGAGCCCGGGGGGGGGGGGGGGACCTCGAATTGAGGCTATTCAGGGAGCGGCTAGCCCTGGACGGGATCTGGGTGCCCAGGGCGAGTTTTTCTCCCCTGATTTTTGTGTTGTTATTGCATAAAAGCATACATGCTGAAAAGAGCTCTCCCTCAAGGGTCGTCTGAGGCCCCTTCTATTGTCGTCGTCCCCCCCCCCCCCCCCCCCGGGTGGATTCTGGCCTGGGACTGCCCGCTGAGGCTATTTTCCCTGATAATTGGCATAAAGAAAAGCGTAGAGGGGCTAATTCCCCTTCAGATTGTGGTGCACCTCCTTCCCCCCCCCCCGTGGTCGGGCTGTGAGGATTCGGAGAGTTCTGGCAGGCCTTCGTGGTTTGAGGAGCAGTCAGGTGCAGAATTACCACAGAATCTGGATGATCCCTCCGCGGTGAGGATTTTCCACCGTGATGAGCTGCCAGCGCTTATTTCAGATGCCCTACAGGTCCTTTCTATTGAAGAGCCTGACAGTAGCACGGCCTCCTCTGTGAATCCTAGGATGGCTAGTACCAAAAAGCCTGCTCGAGCCTTTCCTTTGCATGACTCCATCCAAGAGCTTATTTCCGCTCAGTGGGCTGACCCCGAGGGACCTTTGAAAGTTTCCAGGGCTATGGGGCAATTATACCCTCTGCGTGAGGAGCATTTGGCTCGCTTTGCAATGCCTAAAGTAGATGCCCTAGTCACTGTGGTGACAAAGAGAACTACCCTCCCTGTGGAAGGAGGAGTTGCCCTGAAGGATATACAAGACCGTAGGCTGGAAGCAGCACTTAAACGGTCCTTTGAAATTGCAGGTCTTACTGTTCGGGTCGTCTGCATGCAGTTGTTATGCTGCTAGAGCCTGCCTGGCGTGGTTGCAACAGCCAGTGGAACAGCCGAAGATGGAGCGGAGCCCTTCTCGGATGTGGCTCCGCGGCTGGAATCAGCCTTGTCCTTTTTGGCTGATGCCCTTTATGTTATTGTCAGAGCTTCGGCTAAACAAATGGCAGTAGCAGTGGCGGCTCGCCGTCTTATTTGGCTACATTGGGCAGCGGACATGGCCTCTAAGCAAAGGTTGATGAAGTTGCCCTTTCAAGGCCTTCTCCTGTTTGGTGAGGAGTTGGAAAAAAAATTGTTAAAGGCCTGGGAGATCCTAAACCCCACGCTTGCCCGAAGATAGGCCGAGGCCTTCCTCCAAGGGCCAGGCGGTCCACTCCTCTTATAAACCTCGCTTCCGTGAAGCTAGAAGGAACCGCCCGGGGCGTTCTGCTGGGTTCACTTCTCATGCCCGTTTTTCAACAGAGGAACTCCTTTCGCTCGGACAAGCATTCCACAGGCTCTAGGCCTGGAGTTCAGGGGCGACCCTCTCAATGATGGTGCGCCGGCCCCCTCCTCGCTTCCTGTCATCGGAGGACGTCTTTCCCTCTTTGCCAAGGAGTGGGCCAATATTTCCTCAGATCAGTGGGTTCTGGACCTGATCAGAGATGGCTACAGAATAGAATTCAACGCCCCAGTAAGAGACGTGTTTGTGGAGTCCCAATGCGGTTCTGCCGCCAAACGGGCGGCGGTAGAGGAGACTTTGCAAGGTCTGATTCAGTTAAGGGCCGTGTCCCCGGTACCTCCCGCTACGGCCGATACTCCATCTACTTTGTGGTGTCCCCTATTCTGGACTTAAAAGAATTAAACAAGTCCTTGAGAGTGCGGCATTTCCACATGGAAACCCTGCGCTCCGTCATTGCTGCGGTACAGCCAGGAGAGTTTCTCACGTCTCTAGACCTGAAAGAAGCTTACTTGCACATACCAATTTGGCCCCCGCACCAGAAGTTTGAGGTTTGCGGTGTTGGGAAAACATTTCCGGTTCCGGGCCTTGCCTTTTGGCCTCGCCACAGCTCCCCGAACCTTTTCGAAGGTAATGGTGATTGTAGCTGCTTTGCTCAGGCGAGAAGGTATCAGGATTCACCCGTACCTAGGCGACTGGCTCATCAGAGTAGACTCTGTAACAGAGAGCTATCAAGCTACAGCCAGAGTGGTCTCAGTACTTCAGTCTCTAGGCTGGGTCATCAATATGGCCAAAAGTCACCTGACCCCCTCGCAATCTCTAGAATATTTGGGGGCCAGATTTGATACAGACTCGGGCTATGGATACCTACCCGAGCTAAGGCGGTGCAAGCTTCAGAATCAGGTCCGTCTGCTCCTGAGGATGCCCTGCCCGTGAGCTTGGGACATTGTCCAGCTGCTGGGATTGATGACAGCCACATTGGAAGTGGTGCCCTGGGCGAGAGCGCACCTGAGACCTCTACAGTATTCACTACTTCAAAGATGGTCTCCAGTTTCTCAGGATTATCAATGCAGACTTTCTTGGCTCCCTGCGGCCCGACTCAGCATGGAGTGGTGGCTCTCAGACAGCATGCTGCGGCGAGGAATGCCGCTGGCGCTCCCCGATTGGTGTCTAGTAGTGACAGATGCCAGCCTGAAGGGCTGGGGCGCACATTGCAAGGGGAAGCATGCCCAGGGTATATGGACACCCGAGGAGTCTGAGTGGTCCATCAACCGCCTGGAGTTGAAAGCGGTGTTTCAGGCGCTTCTGGCCTTTCAAGTGACCCTGGAAGGATTGGCTGTCAGAGTGATGTCGGACAACACAACAGCAGTGGCCTACATAAATCGCCAAGGCGGCACTCAGTGCAGAGCACTGGCCGCGCAGGCCGAACAGATTTGCCACTGGGCCGAGCTGCATCTTCAGTTTCGTCGGCAGCTCACATTGCAGGTCAGAGCAACGTGCAAGCCGATTATCTAAGCAGGCATCAGATCGATCCAGCAGAATGGGAACTAGCAGACGAAGTAGTCCTGCAGATATGTGCCAAATGGGGCAAGCCCGTGATGGATCTTATGGCGACAAGTTCAATGCCAAAGTCCCGTGCTTCTTCAGCAGACGGAGAGATCCTCGCTCGGCAGGGTTGAATGCCTTGACTCAGCCCTGGCCTCCGGGCCTACTATATGTGTTCCCTCCGTGGCCCTTGATAGGGTGCGTGCTTCGCGGATTTGGCCTGCACCCAGGAGAAGTGGTCCCTCATCGCCCCGGATTGGCCCAGGAGGCCTTGGTATGCGGACCTCCAACAGATGCTAGTGGAGGCTCCCCTTCCTGTTACCTCTGGTACCGAACCAGTTGTCACAGGGCCCGGTAGCCATGGAAGACGCCTGCCGCTTTGGTCTTATGGCATGGCGATTGAGAGGGCGCCATTGAGGGATAAAGGCTATTCAAACACAGTCATTTCCACTCTCCCTGCAGGCCCGCAAGCGTTCCACTTCCGTGGCTTATGCCAGGATTTGGCGCCAGTTTGAGTCTTGGTGTGCTTCAAAGCGATCACACCCATGCGGGCTGCTGTCTCGCCGATTCTGTGACTTTTTGCAGGATAGTGTACAAATAGGCTTGGCCTATAATTCCCTGCGGGTGCAAGTGGCAGCGTTGGCCTCCCTTCGTGGTAAGGTTGAAGGCGTTGTCTTTAGCGGCTCATCCAGATGTGGCACGGTTTTTAGTGGGTGCTTCAGCTCCGCCTTCCGTGCGACCACCCTGTCCAGCTTGGGAAACCTGGGGCTACTTTTTGAAGGCCCTGCAGGCTTCTCCTTTTGAGCCGCTTCGGCGAGCATCGGAGAAAGATTTGACACTAAAGGCCGTTTTTCTTGTGGCCATTACTTCGGCGAGACGGGTATCAGAGCTCCAGGCGCTGTCCTGTAGAGACCCATTTCTGCAATTCTCAGAGTCCGGGGTCACGGTTCGGACCGTGCCTTCCTTCATGCCTAAGGTGTTTCAGCGTTTCACCTGAACCAGCCTATTTTCTTGCCCTCCTTTGATAAGGAGGTGTTTCCAGAATCTTTTGGGCAGTTGCACCTGTTGGATGTGCGCAGGACTCTGCTGCAGTATCTGCGAGTTACTATCTCTTTCAGGATCTATGATCATCTGTTTGTTTTGCTATCAGGTCCTCGCAGAGGGTCTCCAGCGTCTAAAGCCACTATTGCCCGCTGGCTCAAAGAAAACTATCTTTTCAGCTTATCTGCTTGCCGTGCCGGTCTCCGCCTGTAGCCTTTAAGGCGCATTCTACCAGAGCGATTTCTTCCTCTTGGGCAGAAACATGGAGCATTCTCTCGTCAAGAGATATGCAGTGGCAGCAACATGGGCTTCTAAGCTCTCTTTTGCCCGACATTACAGGCTGGATTGTGGCTGCTAGGAGGGATGGGCGTTTTGGAGCACAAGTGCTAGCGCGTGGTGTGACCTGTTCCCACCCTATATAGGGATTGCTTGTTACATCCATACGTAATGGCTTCATCTGCTTGATGACAAGGAAGGGAAAATTAGTTCTTACCTTGGTAGTTTCTTTGCCTTTAGTCATAGCAGATGAAGCCATGAGCCCTCCCTGTATGATTGTCCTGTATGCTGTGAATCTGTTTCAGGTTCTGTTCTTGTTTCCTGAAGTTGCCTACCTTGGGAGAAAGGTGGAAAACAGTCTTCAGGATTCATGTTCACTTATAGGAGGATGAGTCCATTCCCTCCAGTTTGTTTTTGAGGATGAGTTTATTCCCTCCAGGAGGTTGCGTGTATCCCCTCCAGTTATACAATAAGGAGGACGAGTTTATTCCTGCAGGAGGATGTGTTCATTCCCTCCTTTTGAGTTCATGCCCTTGTTAAGGGGCCATTGTTCGCTGTGAGGAAAGTTCATGTTATTCCCATTGCGGTTTGCCATACTGCTTTGGAAGCTTCAAATACTGAGGCAGTGGAGCTGGCTGGCCATGAGGCACTGTGAAAAGTTGAGTGCTCTCTATCTCCCCCTGCTGGTTGATGGACACAACCCATACGTAATGGCTTCATCTGCTATGACTAAAGGAAAGAAAATTACTAAGGTAAGAACCTAATTTTCCCTTTTGAAAGGCTGGGCCACAGTGTAAACAGGATGCAGCAAGTTTCTGTCACACTGAGCTCTCTCCTACTACTACTACTTGACATTTCTAAAGCGCTACTAGGGTACACAGCGCTGTACAATTAACATAGAAGGACAGTCCCTGCTCAAAGGAGCTTACAATCTAAAGGACAAATGTACAGTCAGTCAAATAGGGGCAGTCTAGATTCCTGAAAGGTATAAAGGTTAGGTGCCGAAAGCAACATTGAAGAGGTGGGCTTTGAGCAAGGATTTGAAGATGGGTAGGGAGGGGACTTGGCGTAAGGGCTCTCTCCTCAAAAATGCCTTCACCTCCAACTCCCCCTTCACTTTCTCCCCAGAGTTTTGACAGTACTTTCATGAATAAGGTTCACAAGATTAACCTTGCATTCTCAACCAAGTCACCTCTACATCTCCTTCCCTCAGTCCATTCTCTCCAACCCCTTCCTCCGTTTCTGAAATTGCTGAAGAGGAAACTGCACATTTTCTTTCTATGTGTCCTCTGGTCCTATTCCTACCCACCTACTTAGAAGGGATGACAGCAGGAGAAATAGTGCTATCTGTCATATCCTCAATATTTCACTTTCCACTTTGACTGTTCCTGATGCCTTCAAACATGCGTGTGGTTAAACCACTCCTAAAAAACCCTTCATTGGAACCTACCTGTCCTTCCAACTATTGCCCCAGCTCCCGCCCTTTCCTGTCCAACATACTTGAACGTGCTGTTCACCGCCATTGTCTTGACTTTCTTTCATCTCAAGCTATTCTTGATCCACTTCAATCTGGCTTTTGCCCCCTTCATTCAATTGAAACAGCGCTTGCTAAAGTCTCCAATGATCTGTTCCTGGCCAGATCCAAAGGTCTCTATTCTATCCTCATCCTTCTCGATCTATCTGCTGCTTTTGACATTCTTGATCACAGCCTACTCCTTGATACGCTGTCCTCACTTGGATTTCAGGGCTCTGTTCTTTCCTGGTTTTCTTCGTATCTCTCCCAGCGTACCTTTAGTGTATACTCTAGTGGATCCTCCTCTACTTCTATCCCACTGTCAGTTGGTGTACCTCAGGGATCTGTCCTGGGACCCCTTCTTTTCTTCATCTATACTTCTTCCCTGGGTGCTGTGATCTCATCCATGGTTTTCAGTATTGTCTTTATGCTGATGATTCCCAGGTCTACCTCTCCACACCAGAAATCTCAGCTGAATCCAGGCCAAAGTATCAGCCTGCCTGTCTTAAATTGCTACCTGGATGTCTCACCGCCATCTGAAACTAAACATGATCAGGACTGAATGTCTTCTTTCCCCCCCCCCCCCCCCCTAAACTAGCCTCTACTCTTCCCCCATTCTCTATCTCTGGGGGTAACACTCTCTCCTCCTTGTCTCATCAGCTTGTAACCTTGGGATCATCTTTGCCTTCTTGCTCTCTGCCCATATTCAACAGACTACTACAACCTGTTGTTTCTTCTCTATAATATCACTAAATTTGTTCCTTTCTGAGCACACTACCAAAACCCTTATCACCTCATGCTTAGACTACTGTAACTTGCTTCTCACATGTCTCCCACTATGCCATTTCTCTCCCCTTCAGTCTGTTCAAAATTCTGCTACACGACTTCTATTCTCCTTACAAGCCTTTATTCAGTGTTAGCGATTAGCTGTTTGGGTGCAACAACATGCAGTTTTGGAGAGCATGTTGTTAGTGCGTGGCTCTGTGCGTCTCTTCCTTTAATTCACTGGTATTATTTATGTTTACCCCACATTAGCCCGAGAGTGACTCAGGTTCAATGTGGCTTACATACAATTAATACATATTAAAAATTACATAACAGATTATAAAGTACAACAGATAATGCTATAACAGTGGCTTTATAAAATAATATTACATATGTGGTGAATTAACCTGGAGGCACCTGTTCTTAAGGGTAGATGGATAGAGAAGAAGATTAAATCATAATTAAATTTGTAAACAAAGAAGTGAAGATGAATAAATATGGGTACTTACCATCAGTTTTCTCTAGGCTGGGCTGGTCTGGTCCACAGGTAAGCTAAGGTAGGAGAAATTAGGGCCTGACCTAATTTGCTTTCCTTTAGTTCAAGGTTGTCCAACCTCAGTCCTCAAGGGCTGCAATCCAGTTGGGTTTTCAGGATTTTCCTAATGAATATGTATGAGATCTATTTGCATGTACTGCCTCCATTGTATGCAAACAGATCTCATGCATATTCATTGGGGAAAATCCTGAAAACCTGACCTAGGAGGGCCAAGGTTGGACACTCCTCCTTTAGTTCCTCTGGACCGGCCCAGATCCCACCCTCTGTTTTATTATAGTAGGAGAGTTGCTGTTGTTTGTTCATAGACTGTTTCCTTTTTCATCACGGGCTCTTCCCTATAGGGAGATGCTCATTTCACTCACTGTTATTGATATGCAACCCCCCCCCCCCCCCAAAAAAAAACAAGCATATTCTTTGGATATATGGGTGGCTGTGCAGATGCAGTTTGATTTATTTTATCGACCTTGCTTTAGAAATAAGATACTGATTCTAGTAGGAACTATATAGGGCTCTTATTGGTTCAATCAAGAATCAGATTCTTAGCCTCCATCTGCTGGCAGGTGGGAACACCCACCATCAGTCTTCTCTGATGTTAAAAAAATGGAAGCGGTGCAAAGAAAAGCTACGAGGATGGTATGGGATTTACGTTCCAAGACGTATGAAGAGAGGCTGCTGACCTGAACATGTACACCCTGGAGGAAAGGAGGAACAGGGATGATATGATACAGATGTTCAAATATTTGAAAGGTATTAATCCGCAAACGAATCTTTTCCGGAGATGGGAAGGCGGTAGAACAAGAGGACATGAAATCAGATTGAAGGGGGGCAGACTCAGGAAAGATATCAGTAAGTATTTTTTCACGGAGAGGGTGGTGGACGCTTGGAATGCCCTCCCACGGGAGGTGGTGGAGATGAAAACGGTAACGGAGTTCAAACATGCGTGGGATATGCATAAAGGAATCCTGTGCAGAAGGAAGGTATCCTCAGAAGCTTAGCTGAAATTGGGTGGCGGAGCAGGTGAGGGAAGAGGGGTTGGTGGTTGGGGAGGCTAGGATAGGGGAGGGCAGAACTATACGGTCTGTACCAGAGCCGGTGATGGGAGGCGGGACTGGTGTTGGGAGGCGGGAAATACTGCTGGGCAGACTTATATGGTCTGTGCCCTGAAAAGGACAGGTACAAATTCAAGGTAAGGTATACACATATGAGTTGTCATGGGCAGACTGGATGGACCATGCCGTCATCTACTATGTTTCTCTAGACTCTCTTGGGGGGGGGGGGGGGGGGGACCCGGGGGGAGGGGGAAGCAAATTAGCAGGTAAGACGTAATTTCTCAATCATAAGGATAGGTTGCAGGCACAGTCTAAAATACATGACACAATCTGGATCTTATGTGTATGTATATATCTATATATGTATCATACACACATATAATTTTTTTTTGGAATGGCGATTCTCCCAGCTGAAGCTAATGTCAGCCTAGATCAGACCTGACCTCCAGGTCTAGAGTTATGGCTTCTGATAAGGAAGGATGACACCTCCCTTGAGGATCCCTTGCTAACAAGAGGATGGATCAAATGACAGCACAGTGCAACAATTCTAAATAAAGCATGGAGGAGGTAACCTGCCTGTTCTGCTTCAGAGGCAGGACAGGTCTGGGAACTGTTGTCTTAGGGCCTGTGTCCCGGTTGATGGTTCACATTCCACTATGTTCCAATTTGAAGACTACAAGTCAAGGTTGCTTACTATCCATCCTTTCATTTGGAGCCTCTGCATGATAATGTCAATGTGTACAGTAGCAAGGTTGGAGAGAGAAACACTAACAGCCTGTTTTGTTTCATGATATATTACATACTCTCCAGTCCATTATAACCTTTCCCAATTTGCTTCAAGCTTTACAGGGTTATATCTCTGCTTACGCTTTAAAAATTCATATGAATAAAAAGACTCAATCCTTAAATCTTACACCTTGATGGCAGGTTGCTTCAGAGATGCAGGTGTGTTTCCTTTTAGGATGGCAGAAAAACTGAAGTATTTTGGCATATTTTTTAACAAGCACTGGAATATCTTGTAGTAACAGGTGGCAGATAGCGGCTAGCATGCAAATCTGTCTCATGAATATTTATTGTGGATATCCTGAAAAGCTGATTGGCTGGGGAGCGCCTAGGACAGGTCTGAGAACCACTACCCTAAGCTGATAAAGTCCTAATGGACTCTTTTTAAGCATCTATGGCCAAACAGGAGTGTGGGCCTGTCAGGCTACATTGATCAAATTAAGTACTCTGCATATGTTATCAACAGCCTGTTTATGCATCATCACAAGACCAACCTGGCACACAGCCTGCTTGCAAGTACTTTGCAAATCTTGACATAGGTATTGAGTATTGAAACTGGTCTGTAGGATTGACATTGAGATCTTTTGCCTCACTTGGAATCGCCATAGCCTAGGCTTCCCGCATGAAGCGAAGAGAGAGAGAGAGAGCTGGAAATGAGGGGCCAATTGCATTCCACAAACCTTGAAGAACTCAAAAGGAAAGCCATCTAGGCCGGGAGCCTTACTCAACTTTGTCTCAAATTGCAAATGCTTTTTTCTCTCTGCTGCTGGGTCACCTGAGATGCGGTGGTTGGGAGGCGGGGATAGTGCTGGCAGACTTATGCAGTCTGTGCCAGGGCTGGTGGTTGGGAGGCGGGGATAGTTGCTGGGCAGACTTATGCAGTCTGTGCCCTGAAGTACAACGGTATACACAAAAAATTAGCAACATATGAGTTATCTTGTTGGGCAGACTAGATGGACCATGCCGGTCTTTTTCTGCCGTCACCTACTATGTTTCTATGTCTTAGGTATTGGTCAACATCAAATGCTGGATCTGGGCAGCCCTAGTGTATATAAGTCTTTATATGAAAGCATCAAACCCTTTCAAATTTGGGCAGGCTGAACCAGTATTTCTCCAGTTTTGGCCTTTAAAGCCAAAGCTTTATTTTTTCCTCCAGTTTTGGCCTTTAAAGCCAAAGCTTTATTTTTTCTAAGTCTTTGAAGCATGTACTCAATCTCTTCTTGGCAGAGTCCAAATGCTGCCTAGTCTTGTACAATGTCTGTCAAGATCTGAGTGAGGCACAGAAAGGCGGTATATAAGACCCATTCCCTTTCCTTGCATAGTTTCATCAATTTCACTATCTGCCTCCTCCAGGTATCCACTGGCCTTCTTCTAAGTCCCCCCTCCCCCCCCCCATATGCAAATCCTTGGTCTAAAGAATTCCCTAAAAACTGCCTTGAAGGTGTCCCATCCAGCCCCAATGAAACTTCAGTATTTAAGTTAAAACGAAAGTACTGTTTTGCTAAAGCATGGTGATCTTCCAACATATCAACATTTTTCAAAAGGAAGTTATTTAGTATCCATCTGCTTCCAAATGAGAAAACCCAAAGGAAACTGATATGGTTCTCCAAACAAGTGACTGAGAAAATAAAGACTAAAGAGTTGGCGTTCCTGAAATACAGAAAGACTCAAGAAGAGGAACACGGGGAGGAATACCGGATGAAACTGAAAGAAGCCAAGAGAGAGATACGTCAAGTGGAAGAACAAATGGCTAGAAATGTAAGGAGGGGTGACAAAACTTTCTTCAGGTATATTAGTGAAAGGAGGAAGTCTAAAAGGGGAATTGTGAGACTGAAAGATGCTGAGAACCGCTATATAGATAATGATGATGAAAAAGCAAATTTGCTAAACAGATACTTTTGTTCTGTTTTCACAGAAGAAAATCCTGGAGCAGGACCGCAATGGACTGGCAAAAGTATATGTGAGAATGGAGTGGATATAGCACCGTTCACAGAAGAGAGTGTGTATGAACAACTTAAAAATCTAAAGGTGGACAAAGCAGTGGGACCGGATGGGGATCCACCCAGGATATTGAGGGAGCTCTGGGCGGTCCTCTTAAAGATTTGTTTAATAAATCCTTGGAGACGGGAGAGGGTTCCGTGGGCTTGGAGAACGGCGGAGGTGGTTCCTCTTCACAAAAGTTGGTGATAGGGAAGAAGCTGGAAACTACAGGCCGGTAAGCCTCACTTCAATATTGGAAAAGTAATGGAAGCGATGCTGAAGGAAAGGATAGTGAATTTCCTGGAAGCAATAAGTTGCAAGATCCGAGACAACATGGTTTCACCAAAGGGGAAATCGTGCCAAACGAATCTCATTGAATTCTTTGACTGGGTGACCGGAGAATTAAATCAGGATGTGCTATGGACGTAATCTACTTAGATTTCAGCAAAGCTTTTGACAACGGTTCCCCACAGGAGGCTCTTGAATAAACTAGACGGGCTGAAGATAGGACCCGAAGTGGTGAACTGGATTAGGAAACTGGTTGACGGACAGGCGCCAGTGGGTGGTGGTAAATGGAGTTCGCTCGGAGGAGAGAAAGGTGAGTAGTGGAGTGCATCAGGGATCGGTGCTGTGGCCGATTCTATTCATATATTGTGAGTGATATTGCCGAAGGCTTACAAGGTAAAGTTTGGCTTCTTGCAGATGTACACCCAAGATTGCAACAGAGTGGACACCCCGGAGGGAGTGGAAAGCATGAAAAAAGATCTGCGGAAGCTAGAAGAATGGTCTAACATTTGGCAATTAAAAATTAAATGCGAAGAAATGCAAAGTGATGCACATTAGGGAGTAGAAATCCACGGGAGACGTATGTGTTAGGCAGTGAGAGTCTGATAGATACCGACGGGGAGAGGGATCTTGGGGTGATAGTATCTGAGGACCTGAAGGCGATGAAACAGTGTGACAAGGCGGTGGCCGTAGCTAGAAAGATTGCTAGGCTGTATAGAGAGAGGTGTGACCAGCAGAAGAAAAGAGGTTTTAATACCCCTGTATAAGACGTTGGTGAGAGCCCCACCTGAAGTATTGTGTTCAGTTTTGGAGGCCGTATCTTGTGAAGGATGTTAAAAAAATGGAAGCGGTGCAAAGAAAAGCTATGAGAATGGTATGGGATTTGCGTTACAAGACGTATGAGGAGAGACTTGTTGACCTGAACATGTATACCCTGGAGGAAAGGAGAAACAGGGGTGATATGATACAGACGTTCAAATATTTGAAAGGTATTAATCTGCAAACGAACCTTTTCCGGAGATGCAAGGCAGTAGAACGAGAGGACATGAAATGAGATTGAAGGGGGGGCAGACTCAGAAAAAATGTCAGGAAGTATTTTTTCACGGAGAGAGTGGTGGATGCTTGGAATGCCCTCCCGCGGGAGGTGGTGGAGAGGAAAACGGTAACAGAATTCAAACATGCGTGGGATAAACATAAAGGAATCCTGCTCAGAAGGAAGGGATCCCCAGAAGCTTAGCCGGTGGTGGGAGGCAGGGCTGGTGGTTGGGAGGTGGGGAGAGTGCTGGGCAGACTTATACGGTCTGTGCCAGAGCCGGTGGTGGGAGGCGGGGATAGTGCTGGGCAGACTTATATGGTCTGTGCCCTGAAAAAGACAGGTACAAATCAAGGTAAGGTATACACAAAAAATGGCACATGTGAGTTTATCTTGTTGGGCAGACTGGGTGGACCGTGCAGGTCTTTTTCTGCCGTCATCTTACTATGTTACTATCCAGCTTATAATCGAAAGTGATCGCCGGCCATCTTCCAACACAAATCGAGAAGTGGCTGGCGATTTCTTAAAAGCGGTGAAATCCGGTAATAATCGAAAGCGGCATTTTGACAGCATCGCCGCTTTTCCTGTCGCTTCGCCAGCCAAAGTTCAAGGGGGCGTATCTGTAGATTAGCGAGGCATGGGCGTGGCTACCAGATGGCCGGCTTTCGCCGATAATGGAAAAAAAAAAAAGCAGCGTTAAGCAGTATTTCGCCGGCTTTACTTGTCCTTTTATTTTCACGACCAAGCCTCAAAAAGGTGCCCCAACTGACCAGATGACCACTGGAGGGAATGGGGGATACTCCCCCAGTGGTCACCAACCCCCATTCCATACTAAAAAAATAAAACTAAAAACCTTTTTGCCAGCCTGTATGTCTGCCTCAAATGCCGTACCCACCTCCATGACAGCAGAATGTGTGTATCCTCCGACAGCCTTTCCCTGGTTGCGATGTGGCTCTCGGGTGAGTGTGACACCTTCTCTGTTAGGTGCCCTGCAGAGTCACATTAGCAATGCATTGTGGTGAGTGTAGGGTACTGGGCTCTACTCCCATGGTGCTTTCCCCCCTGCTAACTGGATCAGAGTGTGCCCTGTTTTGTTTCCTGTTGTAGTCCATGCGGTAGTGGCCATTTTTGTAAGCCAGTTTTAGTTCCCTTTCCTGTGTTACCCACGTTAGAGAATGTAGTTCTTACCTTGAATGGTGCTGAAAGAGGGCATTGTACACCATTGTGCCAGCTCTGACCTACTGCTAATCTTAGTACCAGGGGACTCTTTGCCAGTGGGGCACAACCTCTGATCTGCAGTTAACTGTGAGTAAACGTGGTTATTTCAAGAAAGGACTTTTCAGAGAGACTAGTCTTCAGGTGTGAACTGGTGTGCCAAAGTTATACAGCAGCAATAAGTCCTAGAGGCTGTATGCAGGTCCCTGGAGCAATTTTAGTGGGTGCAGTACATTTGTGGGTAGTGGGGTTGGGGGGGGGGGGGCTCAGCTCCCAAAGTAAGGGAGCTATGCACGTGGGAGCTTTTCTGAAGTCCACCGCAGTGACCCCTAGGGTGGCTGGTTGGTGTCCTGGCATGTCAGGGGGGCCAGTGCACTAAAAAATGCTGGCTCCTCCCACGGCCAAATGCCTTGAATTTGGCCGGGGTTTGAGATGGCCGACATAACTTTCCATTATCGCTGAAAAACAAACCCGGCCATCTCAAACCCGGCGAACTCCACGGCATTTGGCCGGGCTAAACCGTATTATCGAAAAAAACAGGATGGCCGGCCAACTTTTTCGATAATATGGTTCCGGCCAGCTGTAGCGCCGCCGCCAACATAGATCGCACGCGATCTATTTGGCCGGCGACGTTCGATTATGCCCCTCAATGTTACTATAAAAATGGGGTGTACCCTGAGCAGCTAACAACCATGCCAGCATCAATCAGGGAATCTCTGATCTAAAAGGAAATAATCTGAGAATATGTCCGATATGAAGGAATAAGCTTCACCACATGTCAAAGATCCTTAAATGTCTAATCATACATCAAAGGGCAACAGAATGCTGTAGAGGCCCAGCTGATGTTCCCTATCCTCTTTCAGAACCAGGACTGTGTTTCAATCTTCCCCCATAATTACCTATGCCCTTTCCAAAGCTGCCAGTGAGATAACAACATTGTTTAAAAAGGCAGCCTGATTTTCATTAGGGGAGAAAGTACATTTTAGTTAAATACTTGCCTTCGGGCTCGCTGTCATCCTCTTGAACAAGCAACTTCTCCTCCTCCTCTTCTTTGCCTGATGAGGCTGAAGGCAGGCAATTGTAATGCTTATTGCACAACAGTTTATGCTGGGATAATCCAAGATGGGTCTTTTAAATCATGATGATATCTGCTTTCTACTGCTTAGCTTCTTGAAAATGCAACTGCCCCTTACTAGGGCAATTCAGCCCCCTAATTTCAGTGATGTCACACAAACCATTCAGGTATCAAAGGTGCAGGGAGTTGAGCCGATGCTCCAGAATAGAGGCTCAGAGCTTCAAATAATCAAACATATAAACGGCAAGTGACCATACTCACTTGCAAATGCGCAGTACAGACTTCCCTCTCTGTACCGCCCTCGCGTCATGACATCAGAGGGTGGAACAGAGAGGGAAACGGAGTCGAATTGTCAGACGCCGCCTGGAAAGGAACATCGCGCAAAACAACCTCCACCCTCCCCCTCCATCCCCGCTGCTCTCGCCCCCCTCCATATCGGGCCCCCTGCACTGACCTGACAGCGCCTTTCACCTCCGTGTGGAAGCGCTGCAGGCAGCAGCAGAGCGATCTGCTGCTGCCTATAGCGCTTTCACATGGAGGTGAGAGGCGCTGTCAGGTCAGTGCAGGGGGCCTGGCATGGAGGGGGAAAGGAGCAGCGGCGATGAGGGTAGCTGGACATGGGGGGAGGGCAAGGGGGAGAGGCCATGGTTGATGGACTTGGGGTGAGAGCAGGGCACAGATGAGGGTTGCTGGACATGGGGGGGAGGGGGGAGGCCAAGGGAAAGAGGAGGGTCGCTGGATATGGGGGGGGGGGGGGGGGGGGGGGGGGGGGGGGGGTGTGGATCGGTGGACGGGGTGAGGCCAGGGGAGAGAGGAGGGCTGCAATACTCGCCCGTTTTTATGGGCTTAATGGCTAGTATTTCCAGAATCCCATAACTGACAGAGTGCAGAAAAGTGTGATCAATGTATTTTCGAATATATCGTAGAGAAGTTCATGTAGCAAGGTAAGTTTCCAGAGTCTCTCAAGACCCTCAGGCATTTTATTCCTATTAGGAATTCTATACCATTTGTTGAAATCCAGTTTCCCTTTTCAAGATAAGCTTGTATGGTTAGAGTGTGGGCCGAGGAGCTCCCAGGCCATAGGGAAGTCTCTAGGGAAGAATGATTACCTTCTGTGGAGCTTGAACAGAAAGGCCCATCTATATTTAACCCTTGCATTGGATTAAGCACGTCCAAGATTGGTCTAATCCCCTTCATATTCAGCTAAATGTTAATATTGAAAGGTTCTGGAAATGTTTATTTTAAATATCCTTGGCTTTTAGTGGCTGAGTAGCTTTCAAAACTGGTTTTCTGTCAAAGTATCTCAAGATACTTTGACAGGAAGTCTTATTATTACGTGGCTTGCCATGGGTTCTATACACTCCCTAAACTGTAAGGCCTCTGAGGTCTTATTACCATCAGTAGTGGTGGGAATAAAGGTTTTGCAGATGTCCTGAGCAATTTAAGAAATGTCCAGCACAGCCTGCATCTCTGGTCCTCTTCCCTTTATTCTCAATAGAATATATTTTATAAGACTGATATTAGCTCTGTTTATTTGGGCTTGCATTGTGACAATGGTCTTCTATATCTTCTAATTTTGATTATCAGGCTTCTTCACCTGGGTGCCCAACTTATGCACTCACCTGTCCTCAATTTTAACTAAAAGATCTTCTTTCATAGACATCAACTGCTGGGCCAAATCAGCAAGCCTTTCTTCAAGTCAGATCAATAAAATCTCCCTGTATCTTGTTTGGTCTCAGCTGAAGCAGTGTCAGAATCGAGAGAGGCAGGCCCGTGGATATCAGCGATCTGGTGTGTGATCTGGGTCCTTTTCGCTGATCTTAGTGGAAGGTGTAGAGGTTCATAGGGGTTTCAGCAATTTGACCTGTTGCTATGGCAAGGTTTCAAGTGTGAGCAGGTCAATCAACACAGCTAAGCCCCTGCTCACAATTGCAGATCGCTAACAAACGAAAGATAAGAGCAGAGCTCACCATTCATTCACCATTGATGTCCCTTCCTCAGCTCAAGCATAGTTTGGGATAAAAGTAAACCCAAGAGAACAGCAGAAAAACACGTGTTTGATTAGGCTGGATGTGAAAGGGAGGAGAGAGATGGGAAAACAGAAAGACAAGGTAGGACCCAGTGAAGATTTTTTGACTACAACCTAATGAAGGCAGCAGGAACAGATACAGTGGAAAGTCAGACTGAGGAAAAGATAGCTAGATAGGAAGAGGATCATTATGTCTTGCAGGCTTTCTAAACAGTTTTTTTCGTTTCTTTTCAGAGGTTGCAGTGGATTAGGTTATCTGTATGAAGTTGGTTCCAGCTCTGTTGTTTGCTTATTACCACAAAAACCAGTTTGTTAGCACTTTCTAATTCCAGGCAATGTTACGGAAGCTTTGAGTAAAGTGAGATAACAGATGAAAAAAATATGAATTTTTAATACATTATAGTACCAAGATACATGGGCAGTCAAATAATTATAAACTTTCCTTCACTGCACCAGCAAGGCTTCGCTTACACAGGAATGGAAGTCCATGGGATTGGTAGGACTCAAAACTAGCATCAGAATTAACTTTTCTGTTAGAGAAGAGTATCGGCACACAGTACATACATCATCAGCTCTTAGTACATGTTCAAGTTCGATATCTCAGTGCTCAAACTTCTCCAAAGAATTGGACTAACCAAGCCTATTAAACTAAGTACAGCTGCCCAACTGCACTGATTGGAGCATATTTACATAAATTAATTATCTACAATCAAATAACGCTGAGTAGAAGCAACAGAGAATACCGCTTCTTCTTGGAGCAATAACAACCTGCCCATGAGACCCCTACCGGCGATACAGCTGTGGGCTTCATTGCAAAACCTTAACGTCCCAGCATGTCGTTCAGGCAACAGCTTGTCTGGGGCTTCTTTAGAAGGAGATTGACTACATCGTAGAACTTGTTTTCGTAGGCCAGCTTGTAATACACAATGACATCATCACAGGAACTCAACAGCTTCTTTAGGTTTTGGGCATAGATGGCATTAGAGGGAAGTGATCGGAACCTGAGAGAAGAACAATTTTCCGTTACTCTACAAACAAGATGCCACCTGCAGCTAGTACTAATTTGCAATTTTGAAGCCATGGCTCGACTAGACAGATGCAGCACTGCACATGTACAAAGAGATAAGAGAAGCTTTTTGTAGGTGAGAAAGAAAGCTTGAAATTGTTATGCAGAAATGAGGGATTGGGGGGGGGGGGGGGGGGGGGGTCAAAAATGTGACTTATGAAGACAGGATACAGAGCCATAAGCATACTGAAGAAGATGTGCAGTGTAACTTAAGTTTGAAAATAAATTACAGTATTCTGATCCCTCATCTATTAGATTCTACTTTCAAAACAACTGATTAATATGCAGAAGGATCATAGAAAGATGCCCCCATCAGGATCTCATTGAAACCCCTGACGTGTCAAGAAAATCTGCTGGTAACACAGTACATGACTAAAATGGCTATCTAGGCAGCCCTGTAGTGATATTCTCCCACCCAACTCCCTACATTCCCAAGTGGAACCAAATAGCCAAGTCGCCCTTCCAGTGGAGGAGTAGCCTAGTGGTTAGGGTGGTGGGACTTTGGTCCTGGGGAACTGGTTCGATTCCACTTCAGGCACAGGGCACTCTTGTGACTCTGGGCAAGTCACTTAACCCTCCACTGCCCCATGTAAGCCGCATTGAGCCTGCCATGAGTGGGAAAGCGCAGGGTACAAATGTAAAAAATAAAATAGATACTATTGGAGATTCTACATGGAATGTTGCTACTATTGGAGATTCTACATGGAATGTTGCTATTCACTAGCAACATTCCATGTAGAAGGCTGCGCAGGCTTCTGTTTCTGTGAGTCCTGACGTACGTGCAGGACGTCAGACTCACAGAGCAGAAGCCTGCGCGGGCCACATTGGTGATCTGCAAGGGCCAACTTCTACATGGAATGTTGCTAGTGGAATAGCAACATTCCATGTAGCATCTCAAGTAGTAGCAACAGTGGAGGAGTGCCTAGTGGTTAGGGTGGTGGACTTTGGTCCTGAGGAACTGAGTTTGATTCCCACTTCAGGCACAGGCAGCTCCTTGTGACTCTGGGCAAAGTCACTTACCCTCCACTGCCCCATGTAAGCCGCATTGAGCCTGCCAGAGAGTGGGAAAGCGCAGGGTACAAATGTAAAAATAAAATAGATACTATTGGAGATTCTACATTGGAGATTCTACGTGGAAGGTTTGCTATTCCACGGAGAAGGCTGCGCAGGCTTCTGTTTCTGTGAGTCTGACGTCCTGCACGTACGTGCAGGACGTCAAACTTGCAGAAGCCTGCGCGGCCACATTGGTGATCTGCAAAGGCCGACTTCTACATGGGAATTGTTGCTAGTGGAATAGCAACATTTCCATGTAGAATCTCAATAGTAGCAACAGTGGAGGAGTGGCCTAGTGGTTAGGGTGCTGGACTTTGGTCCTGAGGAACTGAGTTCGATTCCCACTTCAGGCACAGGCAGCTCCTTGTGACTCTGGGCAAGTCGCTTAATCCTCCATTGCCCCATGTAAGCCGCATTGAGCCTGCCATGAGTGGGAAAGCGCAGGGTACAAATGTAACAAAAATAAAATAGATACTATTGGAGATTCTACATTGGAGATTCTACTTGGGATACTATTGGAGATTCTACATTGGAGATTCTACTTGGAATGTTTGCTATTCCACGTAGAAGGCTGCGCAGGCTTCTGCTTCTGTGAGGGCCGACTTCTACATGGAATGTTGCTAGTGGAATAGCAACATTCCATGTAGAATCTCAAATAGTAGCAACAGTGGAGGAGTGGCCTAGTGGTTAGGGTGCTGGACTTTGGTCCTGGGGAACTGGGTTCGATTCCCACTGCAGACACAGGCAGCTCCTTGTGAATCTGGGCAAGTCACTTAACCCTCCATTGCCCCAGGTACAAATAAGTACCTGTATATAATATGTAAGCCGCATTGAACCTGCTATGAGTGGGAAAGCGCGGGGCAACAAATGTAACAAAAATAAAATATCTCTCATCTAACCTTTCACAATATCATCATTGCCTTTTTAGAGTTGTAACTGCCATCCAGGTCAAGCAGTGATAATCCCCTACCCAGCCGTACATTGAGGAACCTGAGAACTACAAAAAAGATTTCTACATGGGGAAACATTTAGATTAGTGTACTGTAATAGTATCTTCTTAGGCTGCAAGGCCAATATCTGAAAAAAACTTCAAACTGCCCAAAATACAGCAGCGGACTCATTTTCGGCAATCACGTGGTGAAGGCGTTTAGCTTAGCAGAGTTTAAAAAGAGGTTAGACAGTTTCCTAAAGGACAAGTCAATACTAAATGGACTTGGGAAAAATCCACAATTCGACTACTACTACTTAACATTCTAGAGCGCTACTAGGGTTACGCAGCGCTGTACAAATTAACAATTAAGGACGGTCCCTGCTCGGAAGAGCTTACAATCTAAAGGATGAAATGTCAAGTTGGGGTAGAATAGTTTTCCTGAGAAGAGGGTGAAGTGGTTAGGTGCCGAAGGCGATATTGAAGAGGTGGGCTTTCAGCATTGATTGAAGATGGGTAGGGAGGGGGCACAGCGTATGGGCTCAGGGAGTTTGTTCCAGGCGTGGGGGTGAGGGCGAGACAGAAGGGGGCGGAGCCTGGAGTTGGAGGTGGTGGAGAAGGGTACTGAAAGGAGGGATTTGTCTTGAGAGCAGAGGTTACGGGTAGGGATGTAAGGGGAGATGAGGGTAGAGAGGTACGGAGGGGCCGCAGATCGAGTGCATTTGTAGGTGAGTAAGAGAAGCTTGAACTGTATGCGGTATCCGATTGGGAGCCAGTGAAGTGACTTGAGGAGAGGGGTGACATGAGTATATCTGTTAAGGCGGAAGATAAGACGTGCGGCAGAGTTCTGGATGGACTGAAGGGGAGATAGATGGCTACGTGGGAGGCCGGTCAGGAGTAGGTTGCAGTAGTCAAGGCGAGAGGTAATGAGAGAGTGGATGAGAGTTCGGGTGGTGTGCTCGGAGAGGAAGGGGCGAATTTTGCTAATGTTGTAGAGGAAGAAGCGACAGGTCTTGGCTATCTGCTGGATGTGCGCAGAAAAGGAGAGGGAGGAGTCGAAGATGACACCAAGGTTGGGGCAGATGAGACGGGGACGATGAGGGTGTTATCAACTGAGATAGAGAGTGAAGGGAGAGGGGAAGTGGGTTTTGGGTGGGAAAACAATAAGTTCAGTCTTAGACATATTCAGTTTCAGGTGGCGGTTGACATCCAGGCAGCAATGTCGGATAAGCAGGCCGAGACTTTGGCCTGGGTATCCGCAGTGATTTGTGGTGTGGAGAGATAAAGCTGGGTGTCGTCGGCATAAAGATGATAGTGGAAACCATGAGAAGAAATCAGGGAGCCTAGGGAGAGGTGTAGATTGAGAAAAGGAAGGGGCCCAAGGACAGATCCCTGAGGAACTCCAACAGAGAGCGGGATAGGGGAGGAGGACGCACCATGAGAGTGTACTCTGAAGGTACGATGGGAGAGATAAGAGGAGAACCAGGAGAGGACAGAGCCCTGGAACCCAAGGGAGGACAGTGTGTCAAGAAGTAGGTTGTGATTGACTGTGTCAAAGGCGGCGGAGAGGTCGAGGAGGATGAGGATGGAGTAGTGACCTTTGGATTTGGCGAGGAATAGGTCATTGCAGACTTTAGATAGTGCTGATTCTGTTGAGTGTAGGGGGCGAAAGCCGGATTGAAGCGGATCAAGGATGGCATGAGAGGAGAGAAAATCAATACAGCGGCTGTGAACGGCGCGTTCAAGTATCTTGGAGAGGAAGGGTAGGAGGGAAATGGGGCGGTAGTTGGAGGGACAGGTAGGGTCAAGTGATGTTTTTTTGAGGAGTGGAGTGACCACAGCATGCTTGAAGGTGTCCGGGACAGATGCAGTGGAGAGAGAGAGGTTAAGGATATGACAGATGGTGGGGGTGATGGTAGGAGTGATGGTGTTGAGTAGGTTGGTGGGGATGGGGTCAGAGGAACAAGTGGTGGCTTTCGAGGAGGAGAGGAGATGGGTGATTTCCTCTTCGGTGATAGCAGGAAAGGAGGAGAAGGAGGCCTGGGTAGGTTGGATGACAGAGTGAGATATAGGCTGAAGAGGAGGAGAGGGAGTAGTGGAGAATTCGAGGTTGATCTTCTGGACCTTGTCACGGAAGTAGTGGGCTAGAGATTGAGGAGAGAGTGAAGGGGGGGTGGGAGCAGAGGGCTCTTTGAGGAGGGAGTTGAGGGTGGCGAATAGACGACGAGGGTTAGAGCTGAGGGAATTGGTCAATTGGATATAGTAGTCCTGCTTAGCGAGGAATAGGGAGGATTGGAAGGAGGATAGCATGAATTTGAAGTGAATGAAGTCAGTAAGGGTGCGAGATTTCCTCCAGAGGCGTTCAGCCGAACGGGCGCAGGAGCGGAGGTATCGGGTGCAAGGGGTCAGCCAGGGCTGGGGATTGGTACGTCTTGTGGGCCGGGAGGTGGACGGTGCAAGGGTGTCAAGAGCAGAGGAAAGAGTGGCATTGTAAGTGGAGACAGCTTTGTCAACGGATATGGAGGACAAGATGGAAGGGAGGAGATCAGAGATAGTAGAGGATAAGGTGGGGGGGTCGACAGCCTGGAGATTTCTGGACGTAGTAGTTAGTGTTGGGCGAGATTGAGGGGGAGGGTGCTGAAGTGTGAATGTGATAAGGTGGTGGTCGGAGAGGGGAAGAGGTGAAACGCAGAAAGTGGAGGGTGAGCAAGTAGAAGAGAGGACGAGATCAAGACAGTGGCCAGATTTGTGAGTAGGGGTGGTGGGGCTCAGTTGGAGGTTGAAGGAGGAGGTAAGAGTGAGGAACTGAGCAACATATGAATCGGAAGGGTTATCAGTGTGGATGTTGAAGTCACCGAGAATGAGGGATGGGGATGAGGGCTCAAGAAAGACGGAGAGCCAGGCATCAAAGTCGGTAAGGAAGGAAGGAAGGGATTTCTCAGGGGGGCGGTAAATGACTGCAACTCTGAGTGGCAGTGGGTGGAATAGACGGATGGAGTGAACTTCAAAGGATGAGAAGCTGTGAGACTGAGGTAGGTGGAGAGGTTGGAAGCTGCAGGCGGGCGAAAGTAGTAGACCGACGCCGCCACCGCGGCCGACTGGGCGGGGCGAATGGGAGAAAAGATAACCTCCGTGGCATAGGGCTGCGATTGAGGCAGAGTTGTCCGGGGTGAGCCAGGTTTCAGTTAGGGCGAGCAGGTGAAGGGAATGGGAGATGAAGAGATCGTGGGTGAAGGGAAGTTGTTGCAGATTGAGTGGGCGTTCCATAGGGCACACGAGAAAGGGAGGGAGGAGGGGGGGAGGAGGGGAATAGGGATGAGATTGGAGATATCGCGGGATCGTTTGCATAAATGAGATGAGGATGAGGATGAGGACAGGTGTGGGGGACCTGGGTTGGGATTGATGTCACCCGCGGATAGCAGGAGAAGGAGCAAGAGAGTGCGGAGAAGGGTGGGTGATGAAGGGTGACGAAGGCGGCGAAGACGGGATGCACTTAGGAGGAAAGGGGAAGGGTTCATGGCAGGAAGGAGGTGTTGAAGGTTGAGAGCTAGGAAGGAGGAGGAAGACAGTAGGGATGGTGAGGTGGTGGGGGACAGGGGTAGGTAGAGGAGGGCGGAAGAGGATAGGGATGGGTAGTGAGATCGTGTGGAAGACAACGGTGAGAGGAGGAAAAGATTAGGGAGGGACAGGGCAAGGAATAGGATGTGAATGGGGGCCATGGGTAGTGACTGAGGTGTTCAAAGGGAAGGTAGGTGGGCTGGGAAACAGGCAGGTGAGGGTAAGCAGTCGGGCAGGAGAGTGATAAGCTGGTAGGAAGATGGGCTGGGAGGCAGGGGGGTGGTAGACAGTCAGGTGATTGGTGGAAAGTCAATGATTGGCTAGTAGTCAGGTTGAGAGGCAGGCTGGAGTGGTTTGAAGCAGGATCTGGCGGACTAGGACAAGCTGATGCAGACAGACTGGAGTAGGCTGGGACAGGCTGAAGCAGGCGGACTGGAACAGGCTGTATCAGGCAGACTGGAGTAAGCTGGCTGGAGCAGAGGGCCTGGATTAGGCGGGCTGGAACAGCAGGAGCAGAAGGCTGGAGAGCTGGATCAGGCTGACTGGAGCAAGCTGGATTAGGCTGGATTAGGCGGGCTGGAACAGCCGGAGCAGGTGGCAGGAACAAGCAGGAAGTGCTGGATCCGACGGAGGCTGGAGTAGATGGACTGGGATGAGTAGGAAGAGCTGGATCCGACGGAGCAGGGACGAGCAGGGGGAGCTGGATCAGGCGGGCTGGAGCAAACTGGATTAGGCGGGCTGGAACGCGCAGGGGGAAGCTGGATCAGGCTGGAGCAAGCTGGGTTAGGCGGGCTGGAACAGCTGGAGCAGGTGGCTGGAACAAGGAGGAAGAGGCTGGATCTGACGGACTGGGACGAGCAGGGCTGGATCAGGCGGAGTGGAACAAGGTGGCGAGCTGGATTAGGCGGGCTGGATCAAGCAGTAGCATGCGGGAAGAAGCTGGAATCGATGGAGCTGGATTAGGCGGGCTGGATCAAGCTGTAGCATGCAGGAAGAAGCTGGAATCGATGGACTGGTACAGGGTGGTGGAGATGGGCTGGAGCGAGCAGGGAGAAGCTGGAGTGGTACAGGCTGGACGAGCTGGGTCAAGCTGGAGCAGATGGCTGTGATAAGCAGGCAGGTGGACTGGAACAACAAGCATGGAAGCAGGAAGAAGCTGGATCGTGCGCATGCAGGCAGATGGAGCAGATGAGGCAGATGGAGCAGATGAGGCAGGGCAAGCAGGCAGATGGAGCGGATGAGGCAGAGCAGGCAGGCAGGGAAGCTGGGCCTACAGACTGGAATAACACGTACAGAATGTTTGTACGTTTGGGAAACTTGCCAGGTGCCCTTGGCCTGGATTGGCCGCTGTCGTGGACA
The DNA here is from genome assembly GCF_901765095.1 of Microcaecilia unicolor. Lineage (NCBI taxonomy): Eukaryota > Metazoa > Chordata > Amphibia > Gymnophiona > Siphonopidae > Microcaecilia > Microcaecilia unicolor. Next base: position 769,868,145 of record NC_044031.1, on the reverse strand, counting down.
GGATGCTGGGCTCAATGGATCTTTGGTCTTTTCCCAGTGTGGCATTACTTATGTACTTATGAGTACGCAACTCCACTTCGTGCAAAACTTCACTGGCTCCCTATCAAAGAACGAATCTACTTCAAGGTCCACACATTAATCCACAAGATTTTACATGGTGAATCTCCGGGCTATATGCTCAATCTGACTGTCCTTCCAACCAGAAACATGTCTGAATCTTCGCGAAATTACCTCAGCCTGCACTACCCCAACTGCAAAGGACTCAAGTACAAAACCTATTATGGATCCAACTTCTCCCTCCTAGGCAGCCAACTCTGGAATGCCCTCCTCAGACCTATCCGATCAATTTGTGACTATTTGCCCTTCCGGAAAGCACTGAAGACCCATTTATTCAAGCAAGCCTATCCTAATGACCCAGACTAATCTTATGAACCCATCTACCTAACACATATCCATGTGACAACGACACTGACCTAGACAGTATCTCCTACCTTACTCCCTTCTCCATTGCCCATCTCTACCTACTCATCTCTTCTATCATTCTGGTATATTTAACTTTCACTTTCTCCAACAATATTCTGTATTCCCTATTACTATGTAAGCCACATTGAACCTGCTTTGAGTGGGAAAGAATGGGATACAAATGTAATAAATAAATTATTGGTCCAATCACTTTTATAATCTCGATTTGATTGTAATCTAGAGCTAATTTGTTGTTCTAGAACATTGTTTACAAATGAATGCAGAACACAGCTGTCAGATTGATTTACGGTCTATCAAAATATGATTCAGTTAGGAGTTACTATTTGAAGTTACAGTGGCTGCCAATTACAGCCAGTATCCACTTCAAGCTTAATCTTAGATTTTGTCTGATGAAGCCCTTTCCTATATAGTGAAAATGGCCACATCTTTACACGGTACTGTGTCTAAGTACAATACCCAAAATCAACAGTTTTCCAGATACAATTAATTCAAGATCAATTAAACACTTTTCTTCTTCGTTACATGATCAGATGGCCACACTGTGGAACTCTCTACCTCTGTCCAAGTTTCCAAGTTTATTTGGTACTTTCCAGTGGCGTACCTAGGGTAGTTGACACCCGGGGCCGGTCATTTTTTAACACCCCCCCCCCCCCCCCCAAATCCAGTACTAGGCATACCGAGAATACAAAACACTCAGGACCTTTAGAGCAATTCTACCATACCATAAGCAGTAATTTCTACGAGTCACACAAGGAAAAGGAAAGCATCTTAAACACTACAGTGAGCACTAGAACATCAATTCACCTATTGTAAAACGAAACCAGACAGAATAGTACAGATCGTAGATCCTGCACAGTCAATGCCAACTGAAAGCCATGTCTTTTTCACAAACACAGATACACCTTAATCCACTATAGAATAAGTAATCATAAACTTTCTATTTAGACAAAAATTAAACTGAACCCCCAATGCCAGACTCTGCATACAATGCAACACCACAGAAACAGAAACTGTCCCCTAGTACTGTGCAAAATATAAAGACAGCAGATGTAAATTTGAAAAAAAAACCTAACAAGTACCAATCACCACTTTACAAATTAACAAATAGAAATAAAACAAATATAGAAAGTAAAATAATACCATTTTATTAGACTAATACATTTAGCTTTCAGAGGCCAAAACCTCCGTCCTGGGGTCAGTACAGTATAGTGCTGTTACAGTATCCTATCCTGACCTGAGGAAGGGGGTTTTGTTCTAAGTCAAAATGTATTAAAATTAGTCCAATAAAAAGATTACCTTATTTACATGTTCTATTTATAAAGAACACAGCTACAATACTATATCCTAAAGCAAAATAATAAATATATATATTTACAGTTTGTTGTCTCTGGTTTCTGCTTCCATCTTCTTTTCACTGTCTTCCTTCCATCCAGGATCTGTCTTTGCTCTCTCTCTGCCATCCAGTGTCTGCCCTCTCTCTGCCCCTTCCATCCACTGTCTGCCCTCTCTCTCCCTTCCATCTACCATTTGCCCCAGTCTGCCTTCTTTCTCTCTCCCCCTTCCACCCACCATCTGACCTTTCTCTCTGCCCCTTCAATCCGTCTGCCCTCCCTCTCCCATCTATCCAGGGTCTGCCCTCCCTCATGCTCCCCACTTCCTTCCAGGGTCTGTTGTTCCACCTGCCCATAGTTCCAGCCCCAGCCCACATCTCGCACCGGCCCCCCTTTTCAGCCCCACTATCCCACCAGTCCCCAGCCCTTTTCTCCCATCAGTCCTGAGCTTCAGCCCCCAGCCACTTCTCCCTGTCCCCTTTTCAGCCCCTAGTTTCAACCCCAGCCCTTTTCTCTCACCAGTCCTGAGCTTCAGCCCCAGCCAGTTCTCCCTGTCCCCTTTAAAGCCCACAGTTTCAGCCCCTGCCCCGTTTCAGCTCACAGTTCTAGCACTAGCCCCCTTATCCCCAATACCCTCCTTTTCAGCCCCCAGTTCCAGCCCCCTTCATCCACCACATGCTTTGCAACCCCCCTTTTCAGCCCCAGTCCCATTCTCCCACCTGCCCCAGGCATGGACCCATTCTCCCTCCTGCCCCCTTGTCGGACCCCAGTTCCAGCTTCAGACCCCTTCTCCCCTCTGAGCACCCCCACCCCTCCCCAATCCCCTTCTCCCCTCTGAGCACCCCTCTCAGCTCCCCCACCCCTCCCCAGTTCCCTTCTCCCCAGTTCCCTTCTCCCCTCTGAGAACCCCTCTGAGCACCCCCACCCCTCCCCAGTTCCCTTGTCCCCTCTGCGAACCCCTCTGAGCTCCCCCACCCCTCCCCAGTTCCCTTCTCCCTTCTGCGAACCCCTCTGAGCTCCCCCCACCCCTACCCAATTCCCTTCTCCCTGCTGCGAACCCCTCTGAGTTCCCCCCACCCCCCCCCTTCCCTTCTCCCTTCTGCGAACCCCTGAGCTCCCCCCCCCCTCCCCAGTTCCCTTCACCCCTCTGCGAACCCCTCTGAGCTCCCCCACCCCTCCCCAGCTCCCTTCTGCAGACCCCTCTGAGCTCCCCCACCCCTCCCCAGTTCCCTTCTCCCTTCTGCGGACCCCTCTGAGCTCCCCTCACCCCTCCCCAATTCCCTTCTCCCCTCTGAGCTCCCCCCCCTCCTTCTCCCATCTGAGCCCCCCCCCCCCTCCGTGGAGAGCGACAGAGCCCTCTTCTGCCACCATCCTGCGTTTTTTTTTTTTAATCCATGCAGCGACGCAGGCAGTGCCTCACGTCTGCCCTGCAGTGTGCTGTCAAAAAAGAAAATCGCTTTGCCGGCGTCGGGCCTTCTCTCGCTATGTCCTGCCCTCGAGGAAATAGGAAGTTACCTCAAAAGTGGGCGGGACATAGCGAGAGAAGGCCCGATGCCGGCAAAGCGATTTTCTTTTTTGACAGCACACTGCAGGGCAGACACGAGGCACTGCCTGCGTCGCTGCATGGATTTAAAAAAAAAAAAAACGCAGGATGGTAGCAGGAGACGACGGAGCACCCCCCCACCCGCCGACACCCGGGGCGGACTGCCCCCACCTTGGTACGCCACTGGTACTTTCTATACTGCACTACAGACATGCCATCTAGGCAGTTTACAATCTAAAATCAATTGGGAGGAGTGTGCAGAAGGGAAGATATATAACACAGAATTACAATTGTAGATAGAAAAGTGTGGGGGTGGGGGTGATTTGTGTCTCCCATGGATACCTACAGCGTTCTGAAGAGAGTAGTTTAGGCGAAAGCATCTTGAAATAAGAATGTTTTCAAATCAATTTTATATTGAGTCAATGAGGTTTGAAGGCAGGATATTCCAGAGAAGGGGCCCTGGACAGAGAAAACAGAACCCTTGTGTGTTCATGGATGATTTCTTTATATTTATAAAGACGATTCTGATTGAGGGATTCGAAGACTTCAATGGCGGGAGAGATATGAGGGTTCCTCTGAGAGCAGCAAAAAGGAGCAACTTATACTTAATTCAGTGTGGAATGGGTAACCAATGTGCTGCTTTTAGGTGTGGGGTAATATGATCATATTTTCCAATATTTTCTGTAAGCCTGCCTGAGAGCAGTGTTTTGTATTAGCTGTAGCCGTCTGAGGTCTTTGCCTCCGATTGCTTGGTAGAGTAAATTGCAATAGTCAAGCTGTGAAATTATGAGTGAATTAGAATGTTGAGTGCTGAAGGATTTAGTAAGGGGAGAATTGATCAGATTAGACAAAGTTTGTAAAATGAGCGGCGAATAACCTCAGCAATCCGAGGGTGGAAAGTTACAGCTGATCAATCATAACCCCAATATGGGTAGAGTTGGTCAAAAGAACTGGACTGTTGGAGAGGGTGATCGGCTGACAAAGTTTTATCGAGGTCCTTTGAGAAAAGAAGTGCCTTGGATTTAGTAGGATTTAAGATAAGTCTGTTATTCTGAAACCATTTAGTGACTTGGGATAATTTATATTTTAAGTTTGATATTTCTAGCCTCTGGCGATTCTCATTAGAAATGATCCCAAGGTGCAAGGCATCAGAATAGGGAGACAAGAAAGTAAACTTATGCTTTATGCAGACGATGTTCTGCTCACATTGTCACACCCCAAGACCTCCCTGCGGGCGGTGATGGAGACTCTTAAGATTAGCGGGTCTTAAGATTAATACTCAAAAATCAGAGATTATGCCTATACAATTCCCAGCGGGGTTGCAGGAAGAGCTACAATCCCTCTTCCCTTTTAAATGGTCCCTCAGATACATTCGTTACTTGGGGGTTAACTTGACGCCAAAAACCGGAGATCTGTTTCGGGAAAACTTTATCCCTAAGTTACAGGAATTGTTTCAGGAACCAGAGAGATGGGGGGGGGGGGGGGGGGGGTTGCGAATGTCATGGATGAGTAGAATAGCAGCGGTAAAGATGGCCTTGCTCTCTAAGCTGCTTTATCTCTTTATGGCAGTGCCAATTTCTATCCCGCATAATTTTTTTTCTACACTTAATAAAAAAATGTTTGTCTTTATTTGGCGGAAAGAGACCACCTCGAGTGAAACGCAGGAATCTTATATCACCTTAGGAAAGATGGGGGTATGGGGGTACCTAACTTGGGCTATACTATAGAGCTGCTCTATTTCAAATGCTGGCTACAGTGCAGACTAAGTTGTGGACCCATGCAGCGCAGTGGGGATTGAAGGGGTGCCTAAATGGGCGGCACCATGGCTCCCCCTAACCGTTATTGAGAGGTCTTCTGTCAGCTTGAGTGGTCAAATGGGGGTTGCCCTGGGAGAGTGGACAAGGTGTAGAGCTGCTTGGTTCCTGGGGCGTAAAATATCACCTGACTACACCTATGTGTATGTGACTGATTTTGCCCCTGGTAGAGCGTAAGGGGTGGTATGGGCATTGATCAGCGGCTTCCTTGCGTCTGTTGGGACAGATATGGGAAGCCGGGAAGTGCCACTCATTTGAAACCTTAAGGACGAATTTGGGTTGGCAGATAGGGGACAGATTTCATTATATGCAGATAAGAGACTTTGTGCAGCGGAAAGCAAGATGGGAGCTGTCCCTGTCTGTCAGGGAGCTTCAAATGGCAATGAGATCTGGGGAAGGGAAAGGGGGATTTTCCGGATTTATAGAGCTCTGCTTCATAAATCCCAACCTTTAGACAAAGGTCTCCATAAATGGGAGACTTACTCTCAGCCACATATGAACCGGCTTCATAGGGAAAGATATTCAAAAGACTACTGTCCTTCTCAGTGGCAACTCAAGCTGGTGGACAAATGGGTATAAGATTGCTATATCAGTGGTATATGACCCCCTAGTCGGTTTGTCCCGCATTTTTAAAAATGGCGAGGCGCACTGCTGGCACAAGTGTGGGGCGAAAGGAACATTCTGGCATGTATGGTGGGACTGCCCGGTGATACAGCAATTCTGGAGGAGCCTGCAGGGGGGGTCTGGGAGCCACGGTCATTTACCCCCTGGTTTATGCTTGTTGGAATATATCGATGGGGGATAGCTGTGGCTCTCACCAACGGCCTTTTAGCCCATATTGTTACAGCAGCCAAACATTAATTGCAAGATTGTGGAAGCAAAACCGCGGTGCCCACTGTGGATCAAGTGTTGGCTAAGGTGGGTTATTGCTGTTTAATGGATAAACTTACAGCCTTAAGGCGAGGGGGAATGGTGTGGTTCCTAAAAACATGGGCTCCTTATTTGGACTATCAGTGTAATAGGCGAATGAAGGGGACTTCCAGTGCAGCGAAGTGATTAGGTATACCTGAGATACTCGGAGGGTGGGAGGGTATTATTGAAGCTGTAAGGTTTTGATTGAGCTTAAGATTGATATGTGTATCCAATGGTTTGTTGTTTGTATGAAAATGTTAATAAAAACAGTTATTAAAAAAAAAAGTTTGATATTTCTTGGATGATTTTTATGGTCGATAGGGCAAAGAAGATGTTCTAAATCTGCAATAGATGTACAGAGTAAGATCTAAGGATTGTGCCAAGGTAAGCAATGAAGATATTAAATAACATGGGGGACAAGACAGATCCCTGAGGAACACCTGTTGGTGGAGTGCAAGGAGAAGAAGTAACAGTGAGACAGTGCACTGTGTAAGGCCTGTCTGAGAGATATGACTGGAACCATCTGTGGCAGTGTCGACCAGACTGATGCTATGAAGATGGAGTAGAATAGAGTGGTCAATGAGATCGAAAGTTGTAGGAAAGGTGAAGGGATATAGTAGACTACTGCTTTGTAAACCGCCTTGACCTCACGCTGGGATCTGCACAGTATATAAGCAACAGATTAGATTAGAAGAACGCTTTTAGAGTGTATGAGATCTACTACAATAAAAACTCACCCTCAACGTTCTGAAGACAACGTTCTGAAGTCACTCAGTCACTCCCTGAAGGGTTCATGGATTCATGGTAGTGAAGCCACAACACTGACCATGCCTCTCTGCCCCACCCTTGCATGACGGACCATTCAGAAAAAACACCCTCAACGTTCTGAAACACAAAGGACCATCACAACACCATTCCCAGGCAACACTAGGCAACGTAAGACAGACCAATCAGAGGAAACTACGTGACAATAAGGGTGGAGCATTCCCCAGCAGAATGGCTCATTATCTGTGCAGCACGGAGAGCACAGAACCACCGCTGGAACGAGAGAAGAATATTCCTGCTGTGGGTATGTGCAAAATAGACTGGGGTGGGGGGGGGGGGAGAAATTTTTAAATGCCTAATGCCCAGTACTGAAGAGTGACAGAGGGCCCATAGCAAAGGACTATATTTGGGATCGCTTTGACATGGAGTCAGAGGAGCCGGAAAACAACGTGCCCGTTCACCATCTGGGACGTGGGCGAAAAGTCAAGCTGCGGCCCAGCTGGAAGGATTACCCCGCGACCCAGCCAGCAGCAAAACAGCGACCAGGAAGGGGAAGGAGTAGGGAAACCTAGGAATCGCTGGAGACTGGCTGCCAAACTAACAAAACAAACCGCACATCGACGCACCACCTCCATCATTCAAAAGGCTCACTCTTTCTTCAACAAGAAATGCAAACTAATAATACAAACCAAAGAATACCCCGTTTTCTCACGCAGCTACAGGTAACTCCCCACCCCTTTCCTCTTTTGCCAAAGCGGCCGTGCCCAACCATCCCCAGCCTCAGGCAAGCCATCTCCCACCTCGGGGATTCCCCGAGCACCCGGAAAAAAGACGGCGCAGCTTCCCGCAGCGCATGTTCCAGCATTCCCCTGCAGCCAGCCTGAAATGGACCGAACATACCGGATCAACACCCGATGGCCCGAGACCGTGCTCCTCCTCTCCCTTCCGCCAACTTAAAACAACCATCCCTGTCCTCAGGCAAGCCGTCTCCCACCTCCAGGATGCCCAGAACCCCAGCCCAACGGAAAAAGACGGCGCTGCTTCCCACAGCACATTTCTCTTCCAGTGTTCCCCTACCGCAGCCCTGAAACGGCCAAAAAATACCGACAGACCAAGAACGTGCTCCTCTACCTTCCGCCCATCTAAAACAACACTGCTGCCTCAGCACAACACAAAAAAAGAAAAAAAAAGAAAAAACAATCCACCACTCAGCAAAGGCTGACCCCCCTACAACCACATTTACATTTCACCAACAGAAAGACCCCCCTCCACAAACCTCCTTGACAGACAAAACCACACACACACAATACAACGGACACACACCCTCAAAGCCACACACCAATCCATCCCACTTTGCCAGCATAGCACAGCACATCCCACAACCCCCCAAGCAAAAAAACAAAAAAAAAAGACACACATCAACAACCTGCACACACACCCCACCCTCACACACTCACACACACACAAATAACTCTGTCACACATACACACACACAAAAAAAACCCCACGTGCTAGCGCCCATTTCATTGGTTTCGGAAACGTGCCTTTTTTACTAGTAATGGATAAAGAGCTGTTTCTGTGCCCTGATGATGACAAAATCCAGTCTGGCTTAGATGAAGAACACATGTTGTGTTGATGAAGTCAGTTAGTTGCTGGTGAATTATAGTTTCACTAATTTTTGCAACAAAAGGTCTTGGCTATAGGCAGGGGTGTGCTGGTAAATTTTTAACAACAGGCTCTTTCTCTCCTGACGTAGCCAGCTCTGCAGTTGGAAGGGCCAGGGGTGGCTGGGTGGGGGAGCAACACTTGTCTCTCTCTCCTCCCTCCTTCGTGCGGGCACGCTAGGCATACCTTTGCTGGCAGCCAATAAATGGACTGCCACCACTTCCAACATCTTACTCTGAGCAGCATGCTGGAACTTCTCTCACACGCTCGAGAAGTCCCAGCCTGCTGCCCAGAGCTGGAAACAAGGAGCGAGGAGCAGCAGTAGTCTATTTACTTGGCTGGCAGGGCTCAGCATCCCCACCAGAAAAGTAAAAGAGAATTCAGCAGGGGGCCCAAGCCCACATTTTGGGAGCCAGTTGTTAAAGTAGCCATGGAGGGCCCTACTTTAACAACCGGCTCCCAAAATTCTTAAAAACGTAACAACCGGCTCTTGCGAGCCTGTGAGAGCCTGCTCCAGCACACCACTGGCTATAGGCCTGTAATTGTTCATACTGGAGGTAGGTTTGGATGGATCTTTGAGTTTAGGGTATATGGTAGCTGTTTTCTATGCAGAAGGGATTAAGCCTTTTATAAGGCTGGTATTGATCATAGTATGGAAAAATGGAAGGAATGTGGTCAAGAACGTTTTAATGTATAGTGAGGGAAGGGGGTCACAATAGGGGCAGTGGTGGTGTGAAGAGCTCTTACAATCTTATCTAAACTAGCCCGTGTCGTCGGAGTAAATTTGTTAAGAGTGCTACATAGGAGACTGGTTGTAAGTAGATTGTATAATGGGGTTGTCACCAGCAGTGTTAAGATGACTTCATAGTGTTGCAATCTTGCTGTGAAAATGGTCGGCTAGGCATTGTGGGTTTGTGGGAGGAGTTGTTAAAGTAGGAGGAGGTATGGTAAGGGTCTTTAAAGTTCTACATAACACTTGTCCTCATTATCAAGTATTTAGGAAAAAGTTGAAAGCTTTTCCGTTTCATGATGCTGCCATCGTAGCCTCAGACTATAATTGACAGGATTGTATTGTTTTATGACCTGAACTAATATTACTTATTTATTTATTAGGATTTATTTACCGCCTTTTTGAAGGAATTCACTCAAGGCGGTGTACAGTAAGAATAGGTCAAACGTAAGCAATAGACAATTACAGCTGTAAAAATATTGAAATAACAATATAAAGTATGGCATAGTTACTACTTAAATGTCAACACGATTCGTAATAGAACATTTTAATTGATAGTGAAGGGTAAAGCAAAGATGGAACATATAGAAGGGTAAGACAGTAGGAAGAGTTAGAAAGTTGTTTTATTTGTTTGTATTATAATTCCTGGATATTTTGATCTGGTCTCTTTGGATGTGATCCGTCCTGAACTGTAGAGGTAACAGTGGAATAAACGTCCCAGTGTAACGTAACATAACATAACAAAACGAATTTCCATATAAACCAAACACCCAGTCCCCTCCCAGATATCCCTCATCCAATCTTTCAAAGTATCGTTACTGTGCTTTCTCAGAGAATCAAAGTCTTTAGTTTGGTGTGGACGGGGCACTAAATACAAATACATGTTAGGAGAGAAGATACACAGCCAGCCAGAATGCCACACACACTAACAGCCACAAGCTATAAACAGGACCCTAGAGCAGCACAACACAGAGGGGTAGATAAGGGAAAGTCCAGATTCTCTCCTCCATCACTATCAAAGGCACAGGAGGCCCCTGACAGGTCCCAAAAGTTGCAATAGTTATAAATACACAAAGGCATCATCCCTGGTGGAACTTACTTTCTAGAAATGTCCTCAAAGACACTAGTTTTCAGCAGCTGCTGCTGTTTTACTTCCTCCAGATAACCAAAGTCGCCCCTGATTAGCACCTTCTGGCATAAAACTTCTGCCCAGTCGGGAACAAAATCATAAGCTTCAGCAACGATGGAGGCCTAAAGAAAAACAGAAAGGAGGGTTCTCAAGATCAGTCAGCAAATCCTTTGTCCTGGTGACGATCCCTACCGAGAACAGCAAAGCTCCCCAATGTCTCTCTACCATCGTTCGTTTTTAAGCCGCATAGCTACATACTTTTGAAACCCTTATACATTACCTGATAAAATCGTGGAAGGGCAATAATGCAGTCCATTAGGTTCTCTGAGCTAAGGTTTATCAACTTGGTTTTATCACCAGTCTTCAAGAAATGCAATTGAAGGGTGATGAGTTTGGTTAGTCGGGAGCACTGGAGCGCTTGCCGGACACATGACTCCTGCCAAAGAGACAACCAAGTAGAGGAAGAATTGAAGAATCAAGGATCAATGGAAACTCACATGACCACAGCCCTAGTGCTTCCTTGTAGTGTCAAGTACTGACACGGGTTCAAACATGGCTTCTCTGCTGTGGTATGACTCACCTTCCGATAACTTTCAGCTGCATCAATTAGCAGGGTGAGAACCTTCCTCAGGGCAGTCTTTAGTACCACCATATCTGCGATACTCTCTTCTGTAACAGGAAAAGAACAACAACAAAAAAAAAGGGTAGATACCACAAGTTACAGTTTATTACACTTTGCTTACAAGAGCAAGATCACAGCGGTATACAACATAAATTCAGATATAAAACTAGAAGGAATACCATTTAAAAGATAGAAAATAATCATCCACACAAGACTATAAGCACCATGTAGCAGCGGACACCCGATGAAACAAGAGCGATTCCTTTGCTACTTCAAAGTCATAGTTTCTTCCAAAAAGATCTTTATATTTCCACGTCACTTACAGATAGAGAAGCTGATGGGATTGAATAAAATAATGTGACATAATTGAAGGAAGGATTTTTGTGTTGAGCTGGCTGGGGTGCCTAAGAAGGCTTCTGCAGTGTATAAGAAAATTAAATTTAAATGTGTGTTTACACGTGTTGCACTGGAACACATCTGGGAGCATCACTTGGGGAAAAGTTTTTCTGAGTTGGGATGGGAAAAATTGGGGGTTAGGGTTTGTAGGCCTTTGTTAGCCTCAAGTTTGCAAATCTATGTTGCCCTGAAGACTGGAGGGAGGACAATGTGACGCCGATTTTAAAAAGGATTCTAGGGGTGATTCGGGAAATTATAGACCGGTAAGCCCGATGTCGGTGTTGGGCAAAATAGTAGAAACTATTATAAAGAATAAAATTACTGAACACGTAGACAAACACGGTTTAATAGGACAGAGTCAGCATGGGTTCAGCCGAGGGAAGTCTTGCCTCACCAATTTGCTTCATTTTTTTGAAGGCGTGAATAAACATGTGGATAAAGGTGAGTCAGTTAATGTAGTGTATCTAGTTTTTCAGAAAGCTTTTGATAAAGTTCCTCTTGAGAAATTCCTGAGAAAACTAAACCGTCATGTGATAGGAGGCAATGTTCTGGTGTGGATTAGGAATTGGTTACTGGACAGAAAACAGAAGGTAGGGTTAAATGGTAATTTCACTCAATGGAGGAGGGTGAACAGTGGAGTGCCGCAGGGATCTGTATTGGGACCAGTACTATTTAACATATTTATAAATGATAAGGAAATCAGAATGACGAGTGAGGTGATTAAATTTGCAGATAATACAAAACTATTCAAGGTTGTTAAAATACGAGTGGACTGTGAAATATTGCAGGAAGACCTTAGGAAATTGAAAGACTGGGCATCCAAATGGCAGATGAAATTTAATGTGAACAACTGCAAGGTGATGCACATTGGAAAGAATAATCTGAATCATAATTACCTGATGCTATGTCCACCTTGGGGGTCAGCGCTGAAGAAAAAGATCTAGGTGTCGTTATAGATAATACGCTGAAATCTTTTGCTCAGTGTGTGGCGGCAGCCAAAAAAGCAAGCAGAATGCTAGGAATTATTAGGAAAGGGATGCTGTTACAAAGTGAATTAGACGGCAGAACGGGTGTTCTGTGAATCGTTATTATAAATTGAATTGAATGAGAGGAGGGGTGTACCATCAATCATTGCTATAAAGTGAATTGGAAGGCAAGAGGGGTGTACTGTGAATCGTCTTTATAAAGTGAAATGAATGGCAGGAAGGGTGTACCGTGAATCACTGCTATAAAGTGAATTCGATGGCAGGAGGGGATGTACCGTGAATCAGTGCAAAGTGAATTGGATGACAGGAGGGTTGTACGTGAATCATTATACCATTTTCCTTGTAGTCAAACCAAAACGGTTTACAATAAAAAAAAAAAAAAAAAATACAAACAATACATAAAACCTATAAACAATGGAAATCCGTTATTGATAGGAAAGTTCATACACTCACGACCAAACATCATAATGCAGGCATACTCCATATATATTTTTTAATTTATTTGTAAACTTTTACAAATTAATAGAACAGAATAACCAATTGGATAATTCCTCCATTACAAACACTGAAATAACAAAATGATGTTCCGGTTTCATTGCTATCCCCTCACCCCACCCTCCCTCCCCCTTCCCTCACCAAATTAAAGCAAAAACCTCTAGTACCCCAGCTCCGATACAACATACAAGGGCCTGGACCAAAAGACCATTGCACAAATTAGTTTGAAGATTTATGTGGTTTTGTGTTATTTGTGCTGTGCTGCGTTTGCTGTTCTGTATGGCAGGAGGAACATGCAGTAAATTGTTAGCATGAATAGGGACCCGGGAGATGCAGATTGTGAGTTCCCAGTACAGACTGGAGAGCAGAAGTACGCCCTGAATGGTTGAAGATTAGCACTTTGATTCAGCTGTAGACCAGGGGAACAGGCTGAGAAAGTCACGGGACTGAATTTCCTTGTAAATATGTGTTAAACAGACTGTGCTTAGCATCGGTCATATGTCTCACCTGGGACAGTTCTCTGCCACTAAATTCAGCTACAAAAGAGAAAGCCTCAGGCCCCAGCATCAGAAACAGGGGATCTGTGCAAAGGTTTACATACCCCAGGGTTGAGACTCGATGAGTTTCAGCTGGATAAGAGCTGCTGCCTGATGATTCTCCCCAATTTCACGGTGCATACTGAAGCACAGAGCCACCATGTTATGCTTCTCGCTGTCTCCAGGGTGACATCGCTTAATGTAATCCAGCAGCGCAGTCATCAAACCGCCCGTCTGCAAGAGATTCAGATATCAGCACCACCACAGAACGGCCTGGGGCTGAGGTAGACACCAATACAAAATCGTAAACAAAGAAGTTTGCATCTCCTTCTCCAGCAGGCTGGCCTCATACACAAGCACAGAGCCAGGCCTCTCTCTCCCATACAGACGCCACGGAGGGCCTCCTCTCACAGGCACAGGCCAGTCTTTTCTCTCTGACTTGCACATTTGCAAATGGTCACTTCTCCCTTGTCACACACACACCTAGTCCCTCACGTTCATTCTCAAACACACAGGGCCAGCAGCCTCCAGACACGCACACAGCCACCCCTCCTCTCTCACACATGCCCTTTAAGGTTAAAAGGCTACAACATGTTGTGCTCAGTCAAACAAACTCCCACGTTGAGGCATTTTGCAGACTGTGAAGACCTGCTCTCTGTGAGCAACAGGGAGGAACAGGATCTTACGTCCTGTGATGGCACTCTGGGCCATTACAGTCACGTCACGCACCTGCCAGGGAAGGAGAACATGTTAGCAGAGGGGTTGGGCCCAGTCCTCTCACCTCATGAGTTTCCCTGGACAAAGAGGTAGCAAACAAGATACAGTGATGTGAGCAAGTTTTCCCCCCTCCTGATTTCCCCCATTATTGCATTTAGGTCAGACCGAATGGTTTCTGATCTTTCAACAAAACGTAATATTAGATAAAGGGAACCTAAGTGAACACATAGCTCAGTTTTTAAATGATTATTTCATTTATTTAAGGAACAAAAGTATCCAACACCCATGTGAAAAAGTAACTCTCCCTTAGTTACTCAATCAAACAATTCACCACATTTAATTGATAAGTAGATTCAGCTGATTGAACACAGCCAGGCTTAATTTACAGTCAGCCCTGTTGAATCTAAACCTCGCTGTATACAGGGCCTTAACAAGAACGTTATGACAAGATCAAAGGGAATTCCAGAAGAGATATTTCTCATATCAGCCTGGAAAGGGTTACAAAGCCATTTCTAAAGCTCTGGGATTCCACTGAACCACAGTGAGAGCCTTTAGCTCCAATTGGAGAAGACTTGGAACAGAGGTGAATCTCCTAGGAGTGGCCGGTCTGCCAAAATTACTCCGGGTGCAGTGACAGAACATCTCAGAAGAACATACAAAGAACTGCAAGTCTCTCTAGCCTCAGCTAAGCTTTGATTTATTTGATATATCACTTAAAACAACATTTTAAAGCAGTTTACAGTAAAAATACTATACTGGTACAGTAAAAGATCTATAAATATTACATAAAAATAAAAACAAGGCTATTAACCACCTAATATTAAACACGAATCATACAGATCATTATATCATCAACTCGCAAAAAGCAGAATAGGAAGAAATACAGCTTCTGGTAAGGAATTCCAAAGCAATGACCCTGCATAACAAGCCATTTCTACAAGTAGTTAACAGAATGAGATTCGTGGGAGAGAAGCAAGGCGGAATCTGCTGTTATCTAGCGTTAACATCAATGCTCATCTCATATTTGCAAAAACACACCTGGATGATCCACAAGCCATTTGGGATAACGTTCGATGGACAAACAAGTCAAAAATAGAACTCTGGATAGCACAGATCCCCATTATGCCTGGCATAAAGCAAATACAGATTCCACAGTAAGAACCAATTCCAATATGACTCTTACATACCACTAAATCCCCGAACATGGGTTCAACACATACAAACAAAATTAGTACAACACTGCAAGACCATAAACATCTTAAAAACTGTTAAAGCTGCTTGCAAGCAAATGTATACTTCAATCTTGGACCTCAGAGACGGGCCCTGAATTCTGGCATTGGCGCAACCAGATACATCAATTGATGACCTGGGAGGCTAGAGAAGCAAAAGGATCATGTCGACATAAAGCAAGTTTTCTCAAAGTATGGAGTTCTTTTATGGACAGCTTGACTCAAAGGGGTAGAAGTCTCATTCTCAACACCTTGTGAATATGAGCAGTATTGGAGACCATTCTTAGGAATGCCTGTTACTTGAGCGGGAGGGAGGGGGAGGCAAGGGCTTCGATAGGGAGAGGTGGGGGGGGGGGGGGGAAATTAAAACAATGTCGATGATGAAAGTATTAGTCTGTTTATATGCCGATGCTTTGGTTTATTCTCAAATACTTGTAATTTGCATTCACTGGAAGCTATAATGTTGATTCATCAATAAAAACAGCTGAAACATAAAAACTAATAAAGATTTAAAAAATGATCATTTATCAAATAAAAAATGTTGTTGTTTTTTTTCAAAAACCATAACACCACCTCGCGAAGGATGTTAAAAAAATGGAAGCGGTGCAAAGAAAAGCTAGGAGAATGGTATGGGATTTGCGTTCCAAGACGTATGAAGAGAGACTTGCTGACCTGAACATGTATACCCTGGAGGAAAGGAGGAACAGGGGTGATATGATACAGACGTTCAAATACTTGAAAGGTATTAATCCGCAAAAAAATATTTTCTGGAGATGGGAAGGCAGTAGAACGAGAGGACATGAAATGAGACTGAAGGGGAGCAGACTCAAAAAAGATGTCAGGAAGTATTTTTTTCACGGAGAGGGTGGTGGATGCTTGGAATGCCCTCCCGTGGGAGGTGGTGGAGATGAAAACGGTAACGGAATTCAAACATGCGTGGGATATGCATAAAGGAATCCTGTGCAGTAGGAATGGATCCTCAGAAGCTTAGCCAAAATTGGGTGGCGGAGCAGGTAGGGGAAGAGAGGTTGGTGGTTGGGAGGCGAGGATAGTGGAGGGCAGACTTATACGGTCTGTGCCAGAGCCGGTGATGGGAGGCGGGACTGGTGGTTGGGAGGTGGGAAATACTGCTGGGCAGACTTGTACGGTCTGTGCCCTGAAAAAGGCAGGTACAAATCAAGGTAAGGTATACACACATGAGTTTATCTTGTTGGGCAGACTGGATGGACCATGCAGGTCTTTTTCTGCCGTCATCTACTATGTTACTATGTTCTAAAACTTGAAGGAAGAGAATTCCAAACAGAACATCGTATCAACAATCAAATATGGTGGTAGGGTGATGGTGTAGGAATTCTTTTGTTCTTCAGGATCTGGAAAACCTGTATCAAAGGAACCATGAATTCTACATTATACAGAAAATTCTTAAGGAGAATGATCCGGTCATCTGTCCATGAACTGAAGTTGAAGCATGATCCAAAACACAAAAGCAAGTCTACATCTGAATGGCTGAAGAGAAACAAAATTAAAGTTTTGGATTGGCCCAGTCAAAGTCCTGACTTGAACCCAATACAGATGATGAGGTAGGACCTGAAATGAGCAATCCAGGAACAAAAACCTACAAATGTGTCTGAATTTAAAGCAGATCTCCAAAAAACAGTGGGCTAAGATTCCTCAACAGTGATGTAGAGAAACATAGAAACATGACGGCAGATAAGGGACAAATGGCCCATCCACAGTAACCACTAACCCCTCCTTTTCCTAAGGGATCCCACGTGCCTGTCCCATGCTTTTCAAAATTCTGACACAGTCTTTGTCTCCACAATCTCCACCGGGAGGCCGTTCCACACATCTACCACCCTTTCTGTGAGATTCCTCCTTAGCCTATTTCTTCTTAACTCTATCCTATGCCCTCTCATTCCAGATTTCCTTCATTTGAAAAAGGCTCACCTCCTGTACATTAATGCCACTGAGGTATTTAAACGTCTCTATCATATCCCCTCTCTCCTGCTTCTCTTCCAGCGTATACATTTAACATAGAAACATGACGGCAGATAAAGGCCATTTGACCCATCCAGTCTGCCCATCCTCCGTAACCCCCAATTCTATCTGTTCCTAAGCGATTCCACATGCTTATCCCATGCCTTTTTAAATTCTGGAACAGTCCTAGACTCCAAACATCCTCCAGGGAGGCAGACCTCATTCTTATATTGCGATTTCGCTGCAATGACCTCAGCTGAGTACCCTTTTCATCTCAGCCGAGCCATCTCAAGGGCCAGGCCTTAATAGAGAAGATAGATGATCCTCCATCGTTACAGGTCCCCGAGCCAGAAAAACTTTTTTCTCCTGTGGAAGTCCGAAACCTTCTCCGACCTTGAGCCTGACCAAGTCTGCGTACCACAGCTGACTGATCCAATCCAGTGACACCAGAACTACAAAGCCACAATCTGCTTTGTCGACGTGGAAGAAACAGATAGAGAAGACCCAACAATGGCCGGTTTTGTAGCAGGGTATCCAGCCTGGCACAGACCCATCTTTACCATCTGAGGAAGCAAGGGGCCTTGTCAGCATTCTGACTTGTGTTAAGCCCCCCTCCCCTAATTCTCTGGGAGGGATCTTAAGTGGAAGGTTACAAGGGCAGCCTTCAGGTGCTTCTCCCCAGATAAACTCAACAATTTCACAGGAAAACTTTCTAAGTCCTCAAAATGAACTTCCGTTTTTTTTAGAATTTAAAATGCTTTTATTAAAAAATATCACTGAAATATAATAAGATGCTTCTCTTTAGCCCAACTAAAGGTAAGCATTAGTTTTCCTGTGAGAGGAAGCTGAAAAGCAGACAGCTGCAAGACGTTAAGCCTGTACTGACAAGTTCCTGCCTCTACATAGTTCATATAAACTTTTATACAGTTTTGCTTAGCATCAGCCTATGTTCAGTTTTGTTTTAAATAGTGAATTCTCTTTCCTACTCCATCCTGTTTTTCTTTTCACATGCAGACCCCAAATATCGGTCCATTCCTCTAGCTTCGCTAGGTCCTTCCTCATGTCATTCACACCCTCCAGGGTGTCCACCCTGTTGCAGAATTCAGTATCATCCGCAAAGAGGCAAACCTTACCAGACAACCCTTCTGCAATATCGCTCACAAAGACGTTAAAAAGAGCCGGCCCTAGGACCGATCCCTGCGGTACTCCACTGACGACATCCTTTTCTTCAGCGCAAACTCCATTTACCACTACCTTCTGTCTCCTACCATTCAACCAATTTTAACCCAATCAGTTACTCTAGGTCCCATACCGAGGGCACTCCATTTATTTATGTCTCCTGTGCAGAACCATGTCAAAGGCTTTGCTGAAATCCAAGTATACCACATCAAGCGCCCCTCCCACATCCAACTGTTTGGTCACCCAGTCGAATAAGACATCGCCTGACACGACCTGCCACTAGTGAAGCCATGCTGCCTCGGGTCCCACATTCCATGTAGTTCAAGAAATCTCACAATCCTCTTCTTTAGAAGCGTTTCCATTAGCTTACTCACCACCGAGGTCAGACTGACAGGTCTGTAATTCCCAACCTCCTCCTTACTTCCACTTTTGTGCAAAGGAACCACATCTGACCTTCTCCAGTCCACCGGGACCACTCCAGTTTCTAAGGAAGCATTGAAGAGGTCCGTCAGTGGAGCTGACAGAACTTCTCCGAGTTCCTTAAGCACCCTTGGGTGTATCCCATCAGGCCCCATCACTCTGTCTACTTTTAGTTTGGCAAGCTCCTCACGAACACAGTCATAGTAACATAGTAGATGACGGCAGAAAAAGACCTGCATGGTCCATCCAGTCTGCCCAACAAGATAAACTCATATGTGTATACCTGACCTTGATTTGTACCTGCCTTTTTCAGGGCACAGACCGTACAAGTCTGCCCAGCAGTATTTCCCGCCTCCCAACCACCAGTCCCACCTCCCATCACTGGCTCTGGCACAGACCGTATAAGTCTGCTCTCCACTATCCTCACCTCCCAACCACCAACCCCTCTTCCCCCCACCTGCTCCACCCTCCGTAAATGGGTCTTGGTCTACCATAAATTCATCCCCTTTAGCCTTTGTTTTCTGCAGCCCTACCCCCGGTCTTTCATTCGTGAACACAGAGATAAAATAATTGTTAAGCAGTTCAGCTTTATCCTTATCATCTTCCACATATTTCTTCAGCTTTGAGCCTCACAATGCTATTATGGCCCTTCCTCTTGTCACATATCTGAAAAAGGTCTTGTCCTCCAATTTTACCTTATTAGCTATCTTTTCCTCCATTTGCCGCTTCGCTTTCCTGATAGCTTTTCCAGCTTCTCTTTGCTTATTTAGGTATTCTCTCCTGTCTTCATCTTTCTGAGTCTTCTTATAATGAGCAAAGGTTAGCCTCCTTTCCCTTATCTTTTCAGCTACTACATTCGCGTACCAGAGAGGCCTTCTTTTCCTCTTACTTTTATGTAATTTTTCTAACATAAAGGTTAGTTGCCTTTAATATACCTCCTTTCAGTCTTGTCCATTGCTGTTCTACATCTTTCAGCTGTTCCCATCCCACTAACTGTTCCTTGAGAAATTTCCCCACCTCGGCAAAGTTAGTTCCTTTGAAATCCAGGACCATCAATCTCTAGTGAGCCCTCTCTTCTGTTTTAACTAGTAAAAAAGGCCCGTTTCTGTCAGAAATGAAACGGGCGCTAGCAAGGTTTTCCTCGGAGTGTATGCTTGAGAGAGAGTGTGTGTGAGAGATGGAGAGTATGATAGACAGAGAGTGTGTCAGAGAGAGTGTATGTGAGAGACAGAGAGTGAGTGAGTGTGTGCCCCCCTCCCCCCTCCCTTTATGGTCTGAGGCCCCCCTTCCACCCCCACCCTCTATGGTCTCAGGACCCCCCTCACCCCCTCCCTCCAGCCGCCCATGTCCAGCGACCCTCCTCTACCCTGCCCCCCCTGCAACCACCCATGTCCAGCGACCCTCCTCTCCCCCTGACACCCCTGCAGCCACCCATGTCCAGCGACCCTCCCCCTGACCCCCCCTGCAGCCACCCATGTCCAGCGACCCTCCTCTCTCCCCTGCCCCCCCTCCAGCCACCCAGGCTGACGTCACTCACAGCTGATTCCCAGGCAGAGGGAGGAGTAGGGAAACACGCAGAGCAAGTGGCAGGGAGCGCACATCAAACAATGACCCTACTCTCTCCTGCCCCCCCTGCAGCCACCCATGTCCAGCGACCCTACTCTCTCCCTGCCCCCCCTCCAGCCACCCATGTCCAATGACCCTCCTCTCCCCTGCCCCCCTCCAGCCACCCCTGTCCAACAACCCTCCTCTCCCCTGCCCCCCCTCCAGCCACCCATGTCCAATGACCCTGCTCTCTCACCTGCCCCTCCCACCCAGGTTGTGTAACCAATTCTTCGGGGCAGGCAGGAAAGATCCCTGGTCCTGCCTGCCCACTGCTGGCGCTGGTGCTCCCCCGCTGCCGGATCGCTGTTCAAAATGGCTTCCAAGACTTCCAATGGCGGACTCGCGAGACTTCTGCTGAAGTCTTGGAGGCTGCCCTTGTAAGTATCGGCAGCCATTTTGAACAGCGATCCGGCAGCGGGGGAGCACCAGCGCCTGGGAATCAGCTGTAAGTGACGTCAGCCTGGCTACGGAGCCTAGCTCAGCAACTCCGAAGGAGCCACGGACACAGGCAGACACATTAGAATGTTGGTGGTGAGAATTATTATATAGGATATTGAACCATACCATACGATGATCACTAGATGCCAAATGGTCTGCCACCTTGACGTCAAAAACGTACTCTCCATTCGTAAGCACGAGGTCTAGAACAGCTCCATCCCACGTCGGTTCCGTCACCCACTGCTGGAACAAGTCTTCCAGTAGGGAATCTAAGATCTCTTTGCTTCCAGGCAACCCCGCAGCCGGGACGCCCCAATCAACATCCGGCATATTGAAGTCACCTATCAGTAGTACTTCCCCTTCCTAGCTCTCTTGCGGATGTCTTCAATTAAGTCCCTGCCATTTCCTCCGACTGTGAGGGTGGTCTGTATATCACTCCGATATAGATACATTTTCCTTTCCCTCTTTTCCAGTTTAACCCCACAGTGCTTCTTCCATATGTGCGGTTCATAAGCCTGTCCTTAATATGTTTTATGATGGAGACATAAATGCTCATTTTCAAAGCACTTAGCCTCCCAAAGTTCCATAGAAACCTATGGAACTTAGCCTCCCAAAGTGCTTTGAAAATATGCCTCATAGTAACATAGTAGATGAGGGCAGAAAAAGACCTGCACAGTCCATCCAGTCTGCCCAACAAGATAAACTCATATGTGCTACTTTTTGTGTATACCTTACCTTGATTTGTATCTGTCATTTTCAGGGCACGGACCGTATAAGTCTGCCCAGCACTATCCCCGCCTCCCACCACCAGCTCTGGCACAGACCCTATAAGTCTGCCTAGCACTATCCCCGCCTCCCAACCACCAGCCCCTCCTCCCACCACCATCTCTGGCACAGACCGTATAAGTCTGCCCAGCACTATCCCCACCTCCCAACCACCATCCCCGCCTCCCAACCACCGGCTCTGGCACAGACCGTATAAGTCTGCCTAGCATTATCCCTGCCTCCAAACCACCAGCTCTGGCACAGACCGTATAAGTCTGCCCAGCACTATCCCCGCCGCCCAACCACCAGCCCTAGCACAGACCGTATAAGTCTGCCCAGCACCATCCCCGCCTCCCGCCACCGGCTCTGCCACCCCAATCTTGGCTAAGCTCCTTAGGATCCGTTCCTTTTGAACGGATTCCTTTATGTTTATCCCACGCATGTTTGAATTCCGTTACCGTTTTCATTTCCACTACCTCCCGTGGGAGGGCATTCCAAGCATCCACCACTCTCTCCGTGAAGAAATTCTTCCTGACATTTTTCTTGAGTCTGCCCCCCTTCACTTACCAATTTTTGTAGTCGTCCTCTGGACCGATTCCATCCTGCTTATATCTTTCTGTAGGTCCGGTCTCCAGAATTGCACACCAGATTGGCTATCTTTTCTTCCATTGCCTCTTCGCTTTCCTAATAACTTTTCCAGCTTCCCTTAGCTTTTCCAGGACTAAAGGAAGCTGGAAAAGCTGTTAGGAAAGTGAAGAGGCAAATGGAACAAAAGATAGCCGATACGGTAAAATTGGGGGACAAGACCTTTTTTCAGATATATAAGCGACAGGAGGAAGTGTCATAATAGCACTATAAGGATCAAAGCTGAGGGGGAGTAACATGTTTAAGCTGATAAGGATAAAGCTGAACTGATTAACAATTATTTCTAATCTGTATTCATGGATTAAAGGTTGGGGAAGGACTGCAGAAAACAAATGCAGATGGGAATAGATGTATGGTAGACTGAGAAAGAACTGTGTTCGTGAGGAGCTAGCTAAACTAAAAGTAGACAAAGCGATGGGGCCTGAGGGGATACATCCGGGTGCTCAAGGAACTCGGATTCTGGCAGCTCCTTAGTGGTCCCGGAGGACTGGAGAATGTGCGGATGTGTCCCTCTGAACAAGAGTGGAAGTAAGGAGGAGGTGGGAATTACAGACCTGTCAGTCCGACCTCGGTGGTGAGTAAACTAATTGAAACACTTCTAAAGCGGAGGAACATGAGGTTTCTCGAATCGAATGGACTGCAGGACCCGAGGCAGCATGGCTTCACTAGGGGCAGATCGTGTCAGACAAATCAAACGTTAAACACTGATACCTATTTATTCTTATTTAAAACATTCATAACTCACAAAAACCTATGTGGGTTTTTTAAATTAACCCCCACTACTATACTACAAGTGTCTTATATTTCGCATTATCTCTAAAATGATCCAATGTGTATCAGATAGAAAGACACCATCTCAATCAGGCGGAATTACACAGTACAGACAAAATTCAAAGATAATATAATCATGTCCCCAGTTAATCCAAATCAGTAAACGTAAGTCTTCAAAAACTTAAACTTAAATGTAAGTGAAAACATCCAAACTTGAACTTATGTCATAATGCTGCTCATTTTCAAAGCAGTAACCTACGTAACTTTGTAAGTCTATGTGCTTTGAAAATCAGCCTCAATATCTTATATAAAATTATAGGAAATGTTTGGTTGTACTTATTGCTCCTAAAGGTCCAACCAGTTGTAAGTTGAGGGGGCAGGTACCTTTCCACAAAGGTGATATAGGTGTTGGAAAAATGTATTCCTTAGTAATTTAACAACTGGGTTATGTATTTACTCAGGTTCCCTTTGTCTAATATTATATTTTGTTCAAACATCAGAAACCATTCAGTGCAATTATAGGTGAAATCGGGGGAGGAGGGGGGAGCTATTCCTCATCACTGTGTTCCATGAAAGTGGGGCATTATGCAATAGTAGATGTTTTCGCATCTTACTCGATACTGTTGACGAGAGGGACTCGGAGCAAGCTAGCGTTGCATGCTCTCTTCCCGGAAGGGGAGAGGATCTCCTGTCTGCTTATTCTCCAGTGACCCCTGAGATGACTATGCGGTTTACAACTTCTATTACAACTTTTGCACTGTCCCTAATGGGCTGACAATCCAACTTATATATTGTACCTGGGGCAACGAAGGGCTAAGTGACTTGTCCATGTTGCACGGAGTTGCAGAGGGAATTGAACTTGGTTCTCCAGGATCTCAACCCACTGCCGACCATCAGGCAGCAGCAGGAATCGAACGCTGCACTAACCATTAGGCCACGCCTCTACTCCAAAAACAAAGATGATCTCAAAAAAAGGAGAAAAAAAAAACAAATCTGGGCAACTATGATCCTCATAACTTCTTATTAGTCAAGAAAACTTTGTTTCTGCTTTGGGTGCGAACCATCAGGGAGACTGGCATGCAAATGGCAGATGGCATTTAATCAAAGGAAACAGTGGATCCAAAAAAGTCCTCTCACGAGTGGTGTCTCCTTAAACAAGGTCTTTATTTCAAATCAATAAAACAATGACCCGACACGAATTCATGTTTCGGCCGTAAAGGCCTGCATCAGGGGTCTATAAATAAGCATAAATATAAAATCAGTACAAACGTGTAAATCTCATGTGTAACACACATAAATAAAAACATATATATGTTTATTTATAGACCCCTGACTCAGGCCTTTACGGCCGAAACACGATTTGTGTCGGGTCGTTGTTTCATTGATTTGAAATAAAGACCTTGTTTAAGGAGACACCACTCGTGAGAGGACTTTTTTGGATCCACTGTTTCCTTTGCTTTGCTGTTTTCCTGTGGAGAGAACACCTTCTGTGTGTGTTGGTTCCTTAGATGGCATTTAATGTCAGTAACTGCAAATTGATGCATGTAGGAACCCAAACTACAAAGCGACATTATGAAAAGGTTCTCATATGAGGAGTCAATACCCAGGAAATGGATTTAGGTGTCATCACTGAGATATGTTGAAACCCTCTGTGGCAGCTAAGAAAGCAAGTAGAATGTTAGGAATTAAGAAAGCAATAGAGCACAACATTGAGATTACTATAATGCCTGTGTATTGCTCCACAGTGCGACCATACCTCAGGTACTGTATGAAATTCTGGCCACTACATATAACAGAATTCAACAACTACTACTTACTTATCATTTCTATAGTGCTACTAGACTGTTCACGCTATCCAAAAATACTAGGACTAGAGGGCATGAGTTGAAGCTACAGTGTGGTAAATTTAAAACGAATCGGAGAAAATTTTTCTTCACCCAACGTGTAATTAGACTCTGGAATTCGTTGCCGGAGAACGTGGTACGGGCGGTTAGCTTGACGGAGTTTAAAAAGGGGTTAGATAGATTCCTAAAGGACAAGTCCATAGACCGCTATTAAATGGACTTGGAAAATTCCGCATTTTTAGGTATAACTTGTCTGGAATGTTTTTACGTTTGGGGAGCGTGCCAGGTGCCCTTGACCTGGATTGGCCACTGTCGGTGACAGGATGCTGGGCTAGATGGACCTTTGGTCTTTCCCAGTATGGCACTACTTATGTACTTATGTAGACGTACACAGCATTATACACTTGAACATTTAAGAGACAGTTTCCTGCTCGACAGAGCTTACAATCTAATCAGGACAAATAAGGGATAAGGGAATTACTTAAGGTGGAATTGATAAAACAGACCTGGGGACTGAACAAGTGAATAGGGTCTAGGAGTTAAAGCAGCCTCAAAAAGGTGGACTTTTAGCCTAGATTTGAAGACGGCCATAGACAGGGCTTGACATACTGACTCAGGAACTCTAGTCCAGGCGTATGGTGCAGCAAGATAAAAGGAACGGAGTCTGGAGTTAGCAGTGGAGGAGAAGGGTGCAGATATGAGATTTTTACCCAGTGAACGGAGTTCTCGGGGAGGAATGTAGGGAGAGATGAGAGTGGAGAGGTACTGAGGAGCTGCAGAGTGAATGCACTTGTAGGTCAATAAGAGGAGTTTGAACTGTATGCGGAAACGGATAGGAAGCCAGTGAAGTGACTTGAGGAGAGGGCTAATATGAACATAACGACCCTGGCGGAATATAAGTCATGCAGCAGAGCTCTGAACAGATTGAAGGAGAGAGAGGGTTTAGTGGGAGACCTGTGAGAAGCAAGCTGCAATAGTCTAAGCCAGTGTTTTCCAAATCCGGTCCTGGATCACTCCTTGCCAGTCAGGTTTTCAGACTATCCACAATGAATATGTATACAAGAGATCTGCATATAATAGAGGCAGTGTATGCAAATCAAGTTCATGCATATTCATTGTAGATATTCTGAAAACTTGACTAGCAAGGGGGTCTCCAGGACTGGACTTGGGAAACACTGGTGTAAGCGAGAGGAATAAGAAAAGGTACAGGGTGAGCAAAATGATAAAGGGGATGGTACAATTTCCCTGTGAGGAAAGGCTGAAGCATCTAGGGCTCTTCAGCTTGGAGAAGAGATGGCTGAGGGAAGACATGATAGAGGTCTTTAAAATAATGAGTGGAGTGGAAAGGGTAGACGTGAATCTCTTGTTTACTCTTTCCAAAAAATACGCAATGAAGCTAAGTAGCAGCAAATTAAACGAATCGGAGAAAATATTTCTTCACTCAACATGTAACTAAACTCTGGAATTCGTTGCCAGAGAATGTGGTAAAAGCAGTTAGCTTAGCGGGGTTTAAAAAGGTTTGGATAGTTTTCTTTTTTTTTTTATTTCTTTATTTATCATTTTCATTAAATTTACAAGAATATATCTTGAACAAGTAAAGCAGTTTAACAAATTACAGGCAATTTTCTTTAAAGAAAAAATTAAATAAGGAAATTATAAATTGTCAACTTGTATTAGACCCCAAATTGAAGGGGCTGGGTCTTAGTACTACTCAGGAGATTAGTTTCAAGAATCTTACAAAAATATAGGTAAAGGCTTAACAGTATATACCGCGCATTTAACTTTTCCATTAGTCTCTTTTTCCAAGGCTAATCAGACTTACTAAACTCCAACATAAATTTATAAAACCTTTTTCTGTAAAATAAACTGTTTCAAATGCTCAGGAAGAAAAAATACATATTTGACCCCTAAATATTTCACATTGCATTTACACGGATAGTTAAGATTAAAAGAGGCTCCCAAGGCTAATGTTGCAGATCTTAATACTAAAAAACTCTTTCCTTCTAGCCTGAGTCTGTTTAATGACATCTGGAAAAACTAGTACTTTTTTCCCATAAAATGGGATTTGTAAATGCTTTAATGCAGTTTTTCTAACCAGTTCCAGGTCCTGTTGAAAAATAAAAGATACTAAAAGAGTTTGTCTTTCAGTTTTTTTCAGTCAAGGATGATTCTAATAATTCTGAAACATTTAAATCAGGTTCTGTTTGCAATAGTTCCTGGGGGCCATCTTTCAATTTTCTTGCTGGCAGATAATATACTTTGTTAAGTGGAGTTATTTTATCTTCTGTGAATTTCAAATTTTCCATCAATATCGTTTGAAAATATCTAAAGGGGAATAAACTAAAGTTCTTGGAAAATTCAACAAACGCAAATTGAGCCTCCTGTTGTAGTTTTCAAAATACTCCAATCTGGTATGAATCAATGTGTTATCTTGTATAAGCTTTGCCGAAACTTCTTTCATTTTTACATTTTCATCAGATAAATGTTTCATTCTTTCTGAGACTTCACTTTTCATTGCAATAAGGTCTTTAGACAAAGTCTGAACGTTACTCACAAGAGAGTCGATCTTGCTAGTTGAGGTTAAGACCGTCTGAAGTGTCTCCCATATAGCCTCGAGTGATACCGGCACTTTCTGAGCCTTAGATGAAACACAGGCTTCGACTGGGGAAATCGCTATGGAGCCCATTTGACTCGCCGCTACGCCGTCATCGCGGTTTTGCGGGTCGCCTCCATAATCGGCCCCAGTCGGTTGTGGCGGTTGAGACCGCGTTGGAGGGGACAACGAAATATCCTGTCCCAAGAGGTCAGCCTCTCCTGGCGCTGTAAACTCAGCGGGACCTCCGAACGCCGTCGTCGCGGTTCTCGCGAGAAAACTGTCGAGCGTCTGCTGGGTAGGTGTAGAAGTTAGAGCTGCTTGGGCCGCAGCTCTAACAAACGCCTTTCTCTTTGTATGCGGCATATTTCTTTAGAGGTAAAGACAAAATTTTTTAGGTAATAGAGAAAGGGTTTGTGCTCCTGCTAACTACCAGATGTTACTCGCGAGGAGATGTTTGCTGCCGCCATCTTGCTCCGCCCCCTCCACCGTTGTTTGGATAGTTTTCTAAAGAAAAGTCCATAAGCCATTATTAAGATGGACTTGGGGAAAATCTACTGCTTATTTCTAGGATAAGCAGCATAAAATTGTACTGTTTTCGGATCTTGCCAGAACTCATGTGTTTTAAGAACCTTGAATTTAATCACCTCACTTGTCATTCTGATTTCCAGATCATCTGTTAAATAGCACTGGTCCCACTACAGATCCCTGTGGCACTCCACTATTCACCTTCCTCCCTTGAGAGAAATGGCATTGTTCCGGGTTGGGGTGGGGGCCTTGGGCTTCAAGTTGTAGGGGGGGCCACTAGACACCAGGAAGCTTTTTTGTGGGATGGGGGAGGGGGAAGAAGACTTCACTCAAAGTATAATTAAAGTCTGGAATTTGTTGTCAGAGAATGTGGTAAAAACAGTTAGCTTAGCAGGGTTTAAAAAAAGGTTTGGATAATTTCCTAAGAGAAAAGTCCATAAGCCATTATTAAGATGGATGTGGGAAAATCCACTGCATATTCTAGGATAAGCAGCTTAAATGTATTGTACTATTCTGGGAACTTGCCACATGCTTGTGAACTGGATTGGCCACTGTTGGAAACAGGATACTGGGTTTGATGGACTTTCAGTTGTCCCAGTATGGTAAGGCTTATGTTCTTAAACTAGGTGGGTGGATGGATGAGAAAACTAAAAGATTTTAATACACCAATCTTAGCACTTATAACTAATCCTTCTTGCAAATCATGATTTTAAAAACCTGCTAGGTGTGAAGTTTTAAATAGGACGTGTAATATCAAACTCTTTACTGGTCGCAGTTTTACCAATAAAAAAACAACAAAAGCCAAATGCTGAGCAGTCACACTTTGGTCAGTCGGGGA
The DNA here is from genome assembly GCF_901765095.1 of Microcaecilia unicolor. Lineage (NCBI taxonomy): Eukaryota > Metazoa > Chordata > Amphibia > Gymnophiona > Siphonopidae > Microcaecilia > Microcaecilia unicolor. The sequence continues at coordinate 769,839,189 of NC_044031.1, read as the reverse complement.
TTCACTCTCTACAATTCAAGGTTGTTTATTTTCCGAGAGAGTGGGATGCTATCGACAGCTTTATTCAGCATCAACTGGTCTTTGGTTCCATATATTAATCTTTTACTGTGATCCTAGATGTTCTATATGCTGGCTTCTCTGTTCACAGCTACATAAGGAACTGAGATGGCCTCTGCAATGGCACCGATACAAAATTCCCATATATGTGCAACAGAGTTCGCTAGGAAGCTTGAAGCCTAGGCCTGTTAGGGGACATCTTTGCTCTTACGCATCATTATCTTGCACAAATACACCCACTTCCCTCTTCACCACATATACAGCTATTCCTCCTTTCTCACTGGCTTTCCTCACACATCCATTGCTCTGTCTCGATCACAGGCCCTTACCTTCTGCTTTCACACAACCATTGCCGTTCTCGCTCAAACTTCCTCCTCACTTTTAATATTCCCTTGTCTCTTATTTGTCCTGTTTGTCTGTCCTAATTAGACTGTAAGCTCTCTTGAGCAGGACTGTCTCTTCATGTTCAAGTGGACAGCGCTGCGTACGTCTAGTAGCGCTATAGAAATGATAAGTAGTAGTAGTAGTTTTAAGGCTTTTAAAGTCTCTCTCTCTCAAAGAGACAGATTTGATTCTCTCAAAGCCTGATCCAGTAATGGTCACTTGTGCTCTCTACCTTTCACACTTACTCTCCCAGGCCCACTACCGTCTCTCTTCCTTTCTCAGAAGTTAACCTGCACGTGCTTTTTCCCATCAGCCTGGACCCTCTCTCCCATTCACTGCCCTCTTAACAAACTTCTCTTGCTCTTCCCTTCTCAGAGACCCTCTTGTTCTCTTCCCTCTGTCTCTTATGTGTTCCTTCCTCTTCTCTCCTTTCTCACCCCTCTCCCCAGGAACCCCTCTTGCAGTCTTTTAACCCCTGCCCTCCTTCACTTTTAAAGGTCATCTCTCTTAGGCTCTTCTTGCTCCCCCCCCCCTTTCTCGTATGAACTTGTTCATTTTATTAAAGAACCAAATTAAAATTTGTGAAACAGCACTAGGTAAAAATTACATTCAGTTGAGGCCTATGTTAATGGCACAGATTTCAGGAGCCTAAGAAATGTCAAAACATTTTGCACTTACGGAGTCCAGCTTCTTCCTCATCAGAACTTCAAAGTGGTGTTTCTTATGCAAGATGTCAAAGATGTAACTCATGTCGTTGTACCTTCCGATGCCAGTGAGAAGACGAACCTAAAAACACAATGAGCAGCAGTGACAGAACGGAAGAGAATCCCATCCTGCCCCACTTTATAACACCCTCAGCAATGAAAATGGGAACAGAGGGTTCCCAAACTGCCCATTTTACAGTAAAGCAGCAGATACAAGGTAGGTATGAACTCTCTCCTTAAACTGGATATGACATGGCCGATATCAAGATGAGTATGTTCTGTAATTTGTTCTTTATAATAGTCAGCGGCGTACCAAGGGCAGGGCGGGTGGGGCAGTCCGCCCCGGGTGCACACCGCTGGAGGGGTGCAGAGAGCGGCCGCGCGCCTGTCGGCTCCACTGGTTCCCTGCTCCCTCTGCCCCGGAACAAGTTACTTCCTGTTCCGGGGCAGAGGGAGCAGGGAGCCAGTGGAGCTGACAGGCACGCAGCCGCTCTCTGCACCCCTGCAGTGGCGTGCACCCGGGGTGGGGTGGGGTGTTTTGATGCGCTGGGGGGGGGGGGGAGGTCCACCCCGGGTGGCAGCCGACCTAGGATCGTAATAGTCTCTACCATTTTGCCTGGCACCCACATCAGGCTCACTGGTCTATAATTTCCCGGACCTCCTCTGGAACCTTTTTAAAAATTGGCGTTCCCTTTGCCATACTTTATCAGTACTGCTTTGAGACTTTAGTCATGGTGTTAACCTACTCAGGCTCAATTTTGCGGTATATCAAATATACAAAATAAATACGAATGCAGTAACAACAAAAACAAACAACTGGCAAAATGAAAACTAATGGGAGAAAAAAAAACGAGTGGAAAGAGGAATATGGCAAAAGCTTATTTGGTGGGGGCAAACAGCAGTAACACCACATATGTGGGAAATGCAACAGGACTTATGTAAAACTGTATTAATAAAACATGCCTGAAACACATTCACATGCCATGAAAACTGTGGTCATGTTAGAGTGAAAAGTGAAGTACGGATTATTAAAATGTCAACACAGCAAAAAAATCTTGCAGTCAAAAAACACTAAGGGCCCTCTTTACTAAGGCACGTACATGGTTAATGCGTGTTAAAAATGCTAACTTGCCTATAACGCAGCTTAGTAAACAGAGCCTAGACTATTACCCAGAGCAGCTAAAACAGCAGAAGTGAAGGAGTGGGGAATACTCACAGCGCTATAGCAGAAACGCAGAGTTTAATCCGCAGTTCCGATAAAGGAACAAACGCCAGTGCTTATCAGAAATTTAAAGCCGTAACCAGCGCCAAGAAAACAAGTGACGGTACTTGTTGACATGAAGAATTCAGAAAGTGCTCCTTTTAAGGTGGATTCAGGTACAAGAGGAAAAACAACCTCAGGGGACCTTTTACCAAAGTCTGGAAGCCTAACACAGGCTTGTTATGCGCCAATCTGGCACTATCGCTAGCCTAGCAAAGGAGCCGGGGGTAGTGCTGCCCCCACCACACACTGGGGGCTTAGAAGGCGACAATCGAGGCAGTAAGGGCTCCCCCAGGAAATGGCCACGTGTAAAGTACGTTATACAATAAAACCCAGTGTGAATCGTATGCACGCACACTGAAAAATGACTCTGCTCTTGTAAACGCAAAGTTGCAACTATTGTCCCGTTTTGGGACCTTACCAGTGCTCCCGCGGCGGGGAGCGATGGTCGGCGGGGGCCGCGGGCCCCGGTGCGGCAGAGACAGGCCGCCGACGGGGCCGGCACTTCCGCGGGGCGGCCCAAGGCTGGCGACCCGCGGGAACGAACGCCGGCCCCAGGGAAGGGAGGACGCCGGCCAAGATGGCGGCGGCGTCGTTGTCTCCCCGACCGGAGCTGAGAGGATTGCAAGTCCCGCCCCCTTGCGCCGGATTGGTGCATGGCAGGAGGAACTCCGCCTGTGAGGCGGGTCCTCCAATCCCGGCCATCCTTGCCTGTCAGGGCTACAGGGATTGGCTCTTCTCCAGGGAGAGGATGGACGGGCGGGGGATTTAAACCCCGGAACAAGGAGGGCTCGGGGCTTCCGTTTCAAATGTCAGAAGCCACCGCAGAGACTGTGTTCTTCGTCCTGCTAGCCGTCCTTGCTAGCCACTTCAGGGATTGTGTTCTTCGTCCTGCTAGCCGTCCTTGCTAGCCACTTCAGGGATTGTGTTCTTCGTCCTGCTAGCCGTCCTTGCTAGCCACGGCAGGGACTGTGTTCTTCGTCCTGCTAGCCGTCCTTGCTAGCCACTTCAGGGACTGTGTTCTTCGTCCTGCTAGCCGTCCTTGCTAGCCACTTCAGGGACTGTGTTCTTCGTCCTGCTAGCCGTCCTTGCTCGCCACCTCAGAGACTGTGTTCCTTCCGCTAGCCGTCCTTGCTAGTCACCCTCAGAGACTGTGTTCTTCGTCCTGCTAGCCGTCCTTGCTAGCTACCTTCAGAGACTGTGTTCCGTTCGCTAGCCGTCCTTGCTAGCCACCCTCAGAGACTGTGTTCTTCGTCCTGCTAGCCGTCCTTGCTAGCCACCTTCAGAGACTGTGTTCCTTCCGCTAGCCGTCCTTGCTAGCCACCCTCAGAGACTGTGTTCCTTCAGCTAGCCGTCCTTGCTAGCCGCATCCAGAGACTGTGCTTTTGCAGCGCTAGCCGTCCCTGCTAGCCACTCAGTCGGGACTGTGTTGCTGGTGTTCAGCCAGGCCGGCCGTCACCCCGCGGTTCCAGCAGTCCCGCTGGCCGCCTGCAGCTGGGGGCTCAACCTCCGGTGAATGGCGGTCGCCGCGGGTGAAGATCCGGGGTGCGCGGCAGTCCTCTGAGGTCCTTCGGGCCTCAGAGAACCTAAGGGCTCACCACTACCTAGACGAGACAACTATTTAATATGAAGGTGAGAGGAAAAAGCCGATACTACTGTGGCTCAACTTGGTTCATTCAACCGGAGAAACTGCTTAGAGCTCACAGTGAAATAGTAATCAACAATGTTAAACCCCTTTCCGGGCTAATTAATATATGAAACAGAGAAAAACACTTATCTGTACTGCTCCATTTCTGCTGGCAAATCAGTGTCTGATACAGTGAGGTCCAACGGACCCGTTTCGCTCAGGCTTTTTCAAGAGCCCTCACTGTAAATAAACCGTTTGAGCCATGATCCTTGTTTTCAAGTTGCACACTTGGAACAGTCTGCCTTTGACCGTCAAACTCAAGTCTTATCGTTCACAAAATCTGGTTCCTGAAGATTATTTATTTATTTATTTAGTTAGTTAGTTACATTTGTACCCTGCGCTTTCCCACTCATGGCAGGCTCAATGCGGCTTACATGGGGCAATGGAGGGTTAAGTGACTTGCCCAGAGTCACAAGGAGCTGCCTGTGCCGGGAATTGAACTCAGTTCCTCAGTTCCCCAGGACCAAAGTCCACCACCCTAACCACTAGGCCACTCCTCCACTCCTTATTAAAAGTGGTCTTTTGTTATGGGCTTTTCTTTTTTCATGTTACTTTAACTTCCCAGTGATATAATATAAATCGCTTCAAACCTGTTGCAGGAATAAGTGGGTTAGAAATCCCAGAAATCAGATTGGATGGTCTGACTGATGACTGGATTGACAGAAGCCCTGGATTAGAGCAGTGAAGGAAAGGCTGAAATCCCATTCCTCCGCTCCCTCCCCCCAACCTTCCCGATGACACTATGTGCTGGGGGAAGTCACTTCTCTCTTTCATTGTCTCAGGTACTCAAGGTCTTACTCTGCACATGTAAAACTGCAGACCACCTTGATTTAAGATTGGAAATACAAAATCAGCCAATGCAGGAACATACGCACAGACATCCGCAGATTTGCATGCTCACATGTACATACCCTGTGCTTAAACACTGACACACACGTGATAAATGAGACCTACCAGAAGCGTGTGCTCATCATTGGGTGAAAGGTGATGACTGGTCAAGTGACGAGCTGCCTGTAAGACTCTGGAAATGCCCTCCAGGTGACAGGTCAGTGTGAAACAATCATGAGCAAAAATCAGGAGCTCCACAGCTGCACAAAATAAAAGCAGATGTTTGTGTGACAATAGCATCAGTGTCCCCCCTATGTCAGCCCTCCTTCCCAAAAAGAGTCCCTTCCTCCACCAAATTAAGAGTCTCCTCATCTCTCTCCTTACTGCACACAGAGCCATAGTGAACCTACTACTACTTATCATTTCTATAGCACTACTAGATGTACGCAGCACTGTACACTTGAACATGAAGAGACAGTCCCTGCTCCACAGAGCTTACAATCTAATTAGGACAGACAAACAGGACAAACAAGAGATAAGGGAATATTAAAGTGAGGATGATAAAATAAGGGTTCTGAACAAGTGAATAAGGGTTAGGAGTTAAAAGCAGCATCAAAAAGGTGGGCTTTTAGCTTAGATTTGAAGACGGCCAGAGATGGAGCTTGACGTACTGGCTCAGGAAGTCTATTCCAGGAATATGGTGCAGCAAGATAAAAGGAACGGAGTCTGGAGTTAGCAGTGGAGGAGAAGGGTGCAGATAAGAGAGATTTACCCAGTGAACGGAGTTCCCGGAGAGGAATGTAGGGAGAGATGAGAGTGGAGAGGTACTGAGGAGCTGCAGAGTGAATGCACTTATAGGTCAATAAGAGGAGTTTGAATTGTATGTGGAAACGGATAGGAAGCCAGTGAAGTGACTTGAGGAGAGGGCTAATATGAGCATAACGACACTGGCGGAATATTAGTCGTGCAGCAGAATTTTGAACAGATTGAAGAGGAGAGAGATGGCTAAGTGGGAGACCTGTGAGAACCAAGTTGCAATAGTCTAAGTGAGAGGTGATAAAAGTGTGGATGAGGTTTCTGGTAGTGTGCTCAGAAAGGAAAGGGCGAAACTTGCTGATATTATAGAGAAAGAAACGACAGGTTTTAGCAGTCTGCTGAATATATGCAGAGAAGGAGAGGGAGGAGTCGAAGATGACCCCCAAGGTTACAAGCTGATGAGACAGGAAGGATGAGATTGTTATCCACAGAAATAGAGAAAGGGGGAGGAGGAGAGGTTGGTTTAGGGGGAAAGATGAGAAGCTCAGTCTTGGTCATGTTTAGTTTCAGATGGCGCTGAGACATCCAGGCAGCAATGGAAAAAAGGCCTTATCTACAAGCATCGGCAGCCGAAGTGGACCAGGCCATGTGAGGGTGTGAAGGCAGTGTCAGTTTAAGTAGGTTGATAGATTGAAAGGAGGTGGGTCTCATGCCCACTCATGGGACTAGAAGCCTGGTCTTGTACTGAGACCCACAGAAGCAGGAGGAGGAGAAGGATCCTGTGTTGCAGGTGGACTCAGTAGGGAGGGGGAAGACAGAGAGAGACAGAAAGGGAGGGCACAGGCACTCAGTGACTCAAATGTTTGAGCAGGCTAAGGGGGGGGAACAGCAGGAGGCAGTAGGGGCACTTTTGAATACAGCAAGATAGGACCCCCTTCATTGTGTGTCTGCTGCAAATCCACCAATTGCCTCCCCCTAGCACATCCGTTTACTGATGTTATTATGTACCAACAAAATCTAAATAAAGTACACCAAAATAATACAACATATTAAAAGGAATAGCATGCTCCTGCTCCGACCTCACTGCTGGACCATCAGGGCTTCAGAAGTAGGCCTGAGAGGGACCTACCTTGCTTGGAGGGGGATCTGGGAGTGAGGAGGTGGCTGCTGTTCAGGAGGGTGGGAAGGGAGGCTGCACTGAGTGTGGCTGGTTAGTGGAGGGGGGTGGGATGAAGGATGCAATGTGAGTTTGCATAGTATTAAACGTTTTGGTTATCCGACAACCTGTTGGTCCCAATTAACTCAAATAATTGAGACGCTACTGTATATTCTCCTGGTCTCTCTACTTACTATATGAGTTAAGTGTCATATTATGTCCAAGTTCTCCTGGTCTCTGTACTTACAGGACCAGCTAAGTGTCACCTTCCATATTACACTGTGCTTTCTGTAAAGCTAAATGTCCCATTACATGCAGATCTTCCTGGTCCCTCTACTTACTGCAAGAAAGCTCCCCATAGGGCACAGAGCCCAGCTTTTCCAGTGCCTGAAAGCCCACCAGTGTGGGATCTGCACACAGTTTAGCCAGCTGCTGGAAAGTCTGCTTCTCACGTCCTGGGTTGAAGTCTTGTTTATGCCCTAATCAAAAAGAAGGGTGAAAGCAAATTATGTTTTACAAAATGAGAATTCTTATACTGCTGAAATGAGCCAGAGAAAAACTATTTGTGCCTTGCAACTCACATAGACACAGAGAAAACGCTGGTAGAAAGCCTGTTCTTCTGTAAGGAACTATAACTCATCAAGCGTGATATTACTACTTAACATTTCTAAAGCACTACTAGGGTTACGCAGCGCTGTACAATTTAACATAGAAGGACAGTCCCTGCTCAAAGAGCTTACGATCTAAAGGACACGTGAACAGTCAGTCTGATAGGGGCAGTCAAATTGGGGCAGTCTTGATTCACTGAACGGTAAGGGTTAGGTGCCGAACGCAGCATTGAAGAGGTGGGCTTTAAGCAAAGACTTGAAGATGGGCAAGGAGGGGGCTTAGCGTAAGGGCTTGGGAAGGTTGTTCCAAGCATAGGGTGAGGCGAGGCAGAATGAGCGGAGCCTGGAGTTGGCGGTGGTGGAGAAGGGTAATGAGAGGAGGGATTTATCCTGTGAACGGAGGTTTCGGGCGGGAATGTAAGGGGAGATGAGGGTAGAGAGGTAATGAGGGGCTGCAGACTGAGTACATTTGTAGGTAAGAAGAGAAGCTTGAACTGAATGCGGTATCTGATTGGAAGCCAGTGAAGTGACCTGAGGAGAGGGGTGATATGAGTATATCAGTTCTGGCGGAATATAAGACGTGCAGCAGAGTTCTGAACAGATTGAAGGGGGGATAGGTGGCTAAGTGGGAGGCCGGTGAGGAGTAAGTTGCAGTAGTCAAGGCGAGAGGTAATGAGAGCGTGGACGAGAGTTCGGGTGGTGTGTTCAGAGAGGAAAGGGCGAATTTTGCTGATGTTGAAGAGGAAGAAGCGACAGGTCTTGGCTATCTGCTGGATATGCGCAGAGAAGGAGAGGGAGGAGTCAAAGATGACTCCGAGGTTGCGGGCAGATGAGATGGGGAGGATGAGGGTGTTATCAACTGAGATAGAAAGTGGAGGAAGAGGAGACGTGGGTTTTGGTGGAAAGACGATGAGCTCGGTCTTGAACATGTTCAGTTTCAGGTGGCGGTTGGACATCCAGGCAGCAATGTCGGATAAGCAGGCTGATAGCTTTGCCTGGGTCTCTGCGGTGATGTCTGGTGTGGAGAGATACAGCTGGGTGTCATCAGCATAGAGATGATACTGGAAACAAAGGCTTCTACCAGTCAGACTGCTGACACTTTAATACCAAAAGCATGTAATAAACAAATTGCTCAAGTAACACAACACAAAGAATAGCAGGTACATGTAACAGAGTCTTGCTAGAACCTGCAGATGAGAGGTGAGGGTGGAGGTGTTGGGACATGCAGATGAGAGATGGGAAGGTGAGGGTGGAGGTGTTGGGACATGCAGATGAGAGATGGGAAGGTGAGGGTGGAGGTGTTGGGACATGCAGATGAGAGATAGGAAGGTGAGGGTGGAGGTGTTGGGACATGCAGATGAGAGGTGGGAAGGTGAGGGTGGAGGTGTTGGGACATGCAGATGAGAGATGGGAAGGTGAGGGTGGAGGTGTTGGGACATGCAGATGAGAGGTGGGAAGGTGAGGGTGGAGGTGTTGGGACATGCAGATGAGAGGTGGGAAGGTGAGGGTGGAGGTGTTCGGACATGCAGATGAGAGATGGGAAGGTGAGGGTGGAGGTGTTGGGACATGCAGATGAGAGGTGGGAAGGTGAGGGTGGAGGTGTTGGGACATGCAGATGAGAGGTGGGAAGGTAAGGGTGGAGGTGTTGGGACATGCAGATGAGAGGTGGGAAGGTGAGGGTGGAGGTGTTGGGACATGCAGATGAGAGGTGGGAAGGTGAGGGTGGAGGTGTTGGGACATGCAGATGAGAGGTGGGAAGGTGAGGGTGGAGGTGTTGGGACATGCAGATGAGAGGTGGGAAGGTGAGGGTGGAGGTGTTGGGGACATGCAGATGAGAGATGGGAAGGTGAGGGTGGAGGTGTTGGGACATGCAGATGAGAGGTGGGAAGGTGAGGGTGGAGGTGTTGGGACATGCAGATGAGAGGTGGAAAGGTGGGTGTGAAGGTGTTGGGACATGCAGATGAGAGATGGGAAGGTGAGGGTGGAGGTGTTGGGACATGCAGATGAGAGGTGGGAAGGTGAGGGTGGAGGTGTTGGGACATGCAGATGAGAGATGGGAAGGTGAGGGTGGAGGTGTTGGGACATGCAGATGAGAGGTGGGAAGGTGAGGGTGGAGGTGTTGGGACATGCAGATGAGAGATGGGAAGGTGAGGGTGGAGGTATTGGGACATGCAGATGAGAGGTGGGAAGGTGGGGGTGGAGGTGTTGGGACATGCAGATGAGAGATGGGAAGGTGAGGGTGGAGGTGTTGGGACATGCAGATGAGAGATGGGAAGGTGAGGGTGGAGGTGTTGGGACATGCAGATGAGAGATGGGAAGGTGAGGGTGGAGGTGTTGGGACATGCAGATGAGAGATGGGAAGGTGAGGGTGGAGGTGTTGGGACATGCAGATGAGAGATGGGAAGGTGAGGGTGGAGGTGTTGGGACATGCAGATGAGAGGTGGGAAGGTGAGGGTGGAGGTGTTGGGACACGCAGATGAGAGGTGGGAAGGTGAGGGTGGAGGTGTTGGGACATGCAGATGAGAGGTGGGAAGGTGAGGGTGGAGGTGTTGGGACATGCAGATGAGAGATGGGAAGGTGAGGGTGGAGGTGTTGGGACATGCAGATGAGAGGTGGGAAGGTGGGGGTGGAGGTGTTGGGACATGCAGATGAGAGATGGGAAGGTGAGGGTGGAGGTGTTGGGACATGCAGATGAGAGGTGGGAAGGTGAGGGTGGAGGTGTTGGGACATGCAGATGAGAGGTGGGAAGGTGAGGGTGGAGGTGTTGGGACATGCAGATGAGAGGTGGGAAGGTGAGGGTGGAGGTGTTGGGACATGCAGATGAGAGGTGGGAAGGTGAGGGTGGAGGTGTTGGGACATGCAGATGAGAGGTGGGAAGGTGAGGGTGAAGGTGTTGGGACATGCAGATGAGAGGTGGGAAGGTGGGGGTGGAGGTGTTGGGACATGCATAAGTGTTCCGATACTGGGACAGACCAAAGGTCCATCAAGCCCAGCATCCATTCCATTCCTTTCCCAGCTTTTCTATCCCACACATTTCCAGTAGGAGTCAGTGCGGGTTACAAAGTGAATCAATTCAATTTGAATCTCCTATTTCAAAATATTTTTCAAATAGGAAGGTTTTTTAAAGCCTTCCTCAACAACATATATTCCAAGATACCACAAAGTCCTATTGGAAGCAAATTCCACAATTTAACTGCAGCATCCTGTTTTCAAAAGCGGCCAATCCAGGTTACAAGTACTTGGCAAGATCGAAAAACAGAACAAAACATTTTATGCTGCTTATCCTAGAAATACTGTCAAACAACGCAGCTCAACTCTGCTCAATATAGCTAACAGCAACAAAAGAAAAAATACTGCCTAAGGTACATAAAGATCCAATACACCCAACCTGGTAGACCTATTATGTCATCGAAAGGTTCATTGTTAGAACCGATTTCTATCTATGTGGACACATTTTTGAGAGATTTTGTATCAAGAAGCCCTTCGTTTATGAAAGATACCACACACTTCCTCAACATGATACAAGAAGTACAACCAGTTCAAAATACTTTCGTGTTGGCAACGTTGGACATTAAATCTCTTTCTACTAAGATACCACAGGAGGAATTACTAGCGGTGGTGGAAAAGATATTGATTTCTCGACCTAGACCGCATGAAGTCCCTACGAGGTTCAATGTCAAACTTACGAAACTAGCACTGTGCAATAATTTCTTTAAGTTCCGTGACAGACTTTTTCTCCAGAAATCGGGTGTAGCCATGGGCGTCACGTTTGCCCCTACATTAGCAAACCTGTTTATGGCTGCCTATGAAGATCAATGGTTACTTGATTCTCCGTTCCAGTTCAACATCTTTATGTGGAAGAGATACATAGACGACGTCTTCCTGATTTGGACGGGAGACGAAGACGAACAAGAAGAATTCCACAAATGGCTCAACCAACGCCATTCTGAGATACAGTTTACGATTACCAGTTCAAGGACGAGCGTGCACTTCTTGGATATTGCAGTTGAATTGAGCGATCATAAGTTTACCACTCGGGTTTACAATAAGCCGACAGACAGAAATACCATCTTGGAATATCGTAGTTGTCATCCTCGCAAATTGCGGGATAGTTTACCTTTTTCGCAGTTGCTACGGTTCCGTAGGATATGCTCAGATGATGCTGATTTTATGCTGGCATCGGAATCCTTCTATAACAAGATGAAACTACGGAACTATCCAGACAAAACTTTAAGGCGAGCATACCGCAGAGCAAAATACAATAACAGGGAGCTGTTATTACAGGCTAGAACCCGGACAGAAGAAGATGACGACATGATGACATGCATCATGAGATACGTAATGGGCGGAGAAGCAGTTGTGAAGATAATTAGACAACATTGGGACATCATCAAAACTCACACTGTGTTTGCACAGTGTGATTTACGCACTGCTTTTTCAAGAGGTAGAAACCTTAAAGAATTGCTCAGTCCAGCTGAACTTTTTGAACAAGATAATGACAGACAAAGTGAATCAGTAGGGCACTTCAAATGTATGAAGAAAACTGTAAAACCTGTACATGAAGGCAAAAGATACCATCTAAAACATCATACTACTTGTCGTACCCGCGGAGTCATTTAGTAGATCCTTGCATGAACGCATGGTAGAACATCGCTCTCGCATAGTAGCACAAGTACCTGGTCCCCCCTAGTGCAGCACTGTATGCAATTTAATCATCAAGTAGAGGCTTTACAAGTTATGGCCATAGATCACGTCAATACGGCTCCTAGAGGTGGTGACCATAATAGGCAGCTACTGCAACGAGACACCTACTGGATTTATCATTTAAACACGCTGGTCTTAACACGTATATCCAGTGGACCTGCTTTATGTGAAACACAATAGTCTTTATCAGCTGTTTCCGGTTAGGTAGGAATCAAAAAGATGCTGCCGCCATTTTATAATCATTGATAGATGGCAGACGATGATAATCTGACAGCCTGGCGAGTCTCGAACTTATATGAATATTATAAGCTATGAAGGGGAGCGAACGAAGATTATGACTTATGTAGCTGTTTGCTATTTTTTATTTTTTTATAGAGACAGCACGAAGAGTTCCCCTTGAGAAAGCCAAAGGGCGAAACAGGCTCCTATTGGGGAGTGCTGATCTATCGGCACACAGATAAGTTATAAATACTTTAAGCCATCTGTAGTAAGCATATAAGCATATAATCAGATACCGCATTCAATTCAAGCTTCTCCTTCTTACCTACAAATGCACTCAGTCTGCTGCCCCTCACTACCTCTCTACCCTCATCTCCCCTTACGTTCCCGCCCATAACCTCCGTTCACAGGACAAATCCCTCCTCTCAGTACCCTTCTCTACCACCGCCAGATCCAGGCTCCGCTCATTCTGCCTCGCCTCACCCTATGCTTGGAACAACCTTCCTGAGCCCTTACGCCAAGCCCCCTCCCTGCCCATCTTCAAGTCTTTGCTTAAAGCCCACCTCTTCAATGCTGCATTCGGCACCTAACTCTTACCGTTCAGGAAATCAGACTGCCCCAATTTGACTGCCCCTATCGGACTGACTGTTCACTTGTCTTTTAGATTGTAAGCTCTTTGAGCAGGGACTGTCCCTCTATGTTAACTAGCCATTGAGCCCGTTAAACCGGGCTATTGGGTCGCCGCTGCCCACTCCCCCCCGAGTTCGCCGCTGCCGGTACACCCCCCCCCCCCGAGTTGCCGCCGGCCCGTCTCTTCGCTATTCAACTACATCTCCGGAGCAGGCAGATCAGCTGAGCTCCCGTCGGCCTTCCTTCTCTGCCTGTGTCCCGCCCTCGTGTGACGTAACGTCGGCGAGGGCGGGACACAGGCAGGGAAGGAAGGCCAACGGCAGCTCAGCTGATCTGCCCTGCTGCGGAGATGTAAGTTGAATAGCGAAGAGACGGGCCGGGTGGAGGGGTGGCGGCGACTCCGGGGGGGGGGGAGGTACCAGTGGCGGCAACCTCGGGGGGGGAGGGGGAGGGGGAGCGGTGGCGACCTCAGCGGTTCCCTCCCCTTCGCGCAGTTTCCCTCTCTGTCCCATCCCCCCGTCATCACATATTGACGAAGTGGCGGGACAGAGAGGGAAGTCTACTGCGCATTTGCGAGTGAGTACGGTCACTCGCCGTTATATGTTTGATTGTACAGCGCTGCGTAACCCTAGTAGTGCTTTAGAAATGTTAAATAGTAGTAGTAAATGGCACGCTTTGTAAAAGTATAAGAAAAAAGAAAAAAAAAAAGAGTTAGAGAATAAGCGTGTTAGTCAGCTCAGCTTATGGTAGGAGCACAGGCGCCCCGTATAAGAGACTTGGGGAGGCTAGCCCAATGGTCGACTTCCGGGTGTTGCGCCCGCCCTACCCGCTCCCCTCACGAGTGCGGTTTAATTGTTTTAGTTACGTGGCAGCGATGGAGAATACGGAGGTCAGCTCCGCCCCCCTGGCAGTGACGCGACGTCATTGACGTCGCTACGGAGGTAAGCTCCGCCCCCTTTAGCCTCCCCAAAACAGTTGCCTACCGACCGTCTATGGGTAGGAGGGTGGGTAAAAGTCTCTGATTATAACGTAAGCAGCATAAACGAAATTTAAGAACAATTGCTGAATGTTTATGAGACTTTACCCATAATCTCCACCACTGGATTCTGCTTAGTTTTTCTTTTGTTATCCTAGAAATAAGCAGTGGATTTTCCCTAAGTCCATTTTAATAAGGCTTATGGATTTTTCTTTAGGAAGTTATCGTTTTCAAACCATGCCAAGCTAACTGCTTTTACCATATTTTCTGGCAACGAACTGTAGATTTTAATTACACTTTGAGTGAAGAAATATTTTCTCCAATTTGTTTTAAATGTACTACTTTGTAGCTTCATTGCATGTCCCCTAGTCCTAGTATTTTTGGAACAAGTAAGAAGCAAATCACACATTGATGCATATGCAGAAAAATATGATCCCATCAAGATTTAGACGTAGTGTTTTATTAATGCCCATTAGAGAGTCATGGAAATTCTTGGGGAAACTGTTGGGGGGAGATTCGACGGTGACGGAGCTCCTGGCAATTCACGGTAATCCGATGTTTGTGCCAGGAATAGAGAATAGGATCTTGCCAGGTGGAAGCAAATGGGAATAGTATGCTTAGCGGATGTATTGGGGTAGAAGGACAGCTCAAGGAGCTATCACAAATCCTGGGGGGGGGGGGGGGGGGGGGGGCGGCGACTGAGAGCTGGGGAGACAAATATGCGTACTGCCAGCTTAAACACTACATGCAAACTTTAAGTACAGACGCACTAAATAAGAAGATGGGGAGCACGATTAGGAAGTTTTTTGAAGAGATTGCTGAAGATGTCCCCTCATATCAACATACACCAGAAGGCGTGGGAACTCTTGCCCGGGAAGGAGCTGGTCCAGCTTCGACATCGTTGGGAGAGAGATGTGGGCAGAACTTTAGGGGCCTGGGATATTCTAGCGCAGATCAGTACATAAGTACATAAGTACATAAGTAGTGCCATACTGGGAAAGACCAAAGGTCCATCTAGCCCAGCATCCTGTCACCGACAGTGGCCAATCCAGGTCAAGGGCACCTGGCACGCTCCCCAAACGTAAAAACATTCCAGACAAGTTATACCTAAAATGCGGAATTTTTCCAAGTCCATTTAATAGCGGTCTATGGACTTGTCCTTTAGGAATCTATCTAACCCCTTTTTAAACTCCGTCAAGCTAACCGCCCGTACCACGTTCTCCGGCAACGAATTCCAGAGTCTAATTACACGTTGGGTGAAGAAAAATTTTCTCCGATTCGTTTTAAATTTACCACACTGTAGCTTCAACTCATGCCCTCTAGTCCTAGTATTTTTGGATAGCGTGAACAGTCGCTTCACATCCACCCGATCCATTCCACTCATTATTTTATACACTTCTATCATATCTCCCCTCAGCGTCTCTTCTCCAAGCTGAAAGCCCTAGCCTTCTCAGCTTCTCTTCATAGGAAAGTCGTCCCATCCCCACTATCATTTTCGTCGCCCTTCGCTGTACCTTTTCCAATTCTACTATATCTTTTTTGAGATACGGAGACCAGTACTGAGATACGGAGACCAGTATTCCACGTACAGTAAGGGGAGCAGATCTTAGGGAATGTGCATTTAGGATACTCCGTAGAGCGTATTTCACTCAAGTTCAACTTTATAAGTCAGGGGGGATAACTCTGCTATTTGCTTGAAATGCAATAGGGTAGATCATACATTGTATCATGCGTTGTGGGCCTGCGTGGCAATACTAACTATCTAAACAAACACTCAATATTGCATGATGCCCAATCAGGATTCCGGTCGAATCACAGCACAGAAACCAGTACTAGTCACCCTTATGACTAAATTTAAACAAATAATTGCGACTGGCAACAATATACTCCTCCTACAATTTGATATGTCAAGTGCCTTCGATATGGTAGACCAGGGAATCCTATTACACATACTTGAATACTTCGGCATTGGAGGAAATGTCCTAAATTGGTTCAAGGGGTTCCTAACCAACGTTCGTATCAAGTCACATCAAATTCAACCACATCTAAGGAATGGACACCTGAATGCGGAGTACCACAAGGATCTCCTCTTTCACCAACCATTTTCAACCTAATGATGATCCCTCTGGCAAACTCCTATCAAACCATAACCTCACCCTTATATATATGCTGATGACGTGACAATATACATCCCTTTCAACAAGACATTAACGAAATCTTCAACGAAATCAATAAAAGCCTACACATCATGAACAATGGGCAGATGCATTCCGTCTGAAATTAAATGCTGAAAAAACTCCAATGCCTGATACTCACCTCCCAATACAACACAAAGGAATCACCGCTATAAAACACACCAAACCTTAACCTTCCAATCTCAGAAACGCTCAAAATCCTTGGAGTTACTATTGATCACCACCTAACACTCGAAACTCACGCAAACAACACAACTAAAAAGATGTTTTACTGCATGTGGAAATGGAAAAGGATAAGACCATTCTTCCCAAGATCCGTCTTTCGCAGCCTAGTGCAATCCCTTGTACTCAGCCACCTGGACTACTGCAACTCACTATACGCAGGTTGCAAAGAGCATACACTGAGGAAACTTCAAACAGCCCAAAATACGGCAGCCAGACTCATCTTTGGAAAGCCAAAATATGAAAGCGCAAAACCACTACGAGAGAAACTGCACTGGCTTCCACTCAAGGAACGCTGTCCACTTTAAAAGTATGCCACATTAGTTCACAAAATCATCCACGGCGAAGCCCAGCCTACATATCTGAGCTAATAGACTTACCACCCAGAAACGCCAAAAGATCATCCCGAACCTTCCTCAACCTCCACTCCCCAATTGCAAGGGCTTGAAATACAAGACGCTACACGCGTCAACCTTCTCTCACATGAGTACGCAGTTCTGGAATACACTGCCGTGCAACCTTAAGAACAATCCACGAGCAAGCTCTCTTTCCGCAGATCATTGAAGACCCATCTTTTTGAAAAAATCTACGGAAAGAGCCAAAATACATAAAATCCACACTTACTGTTTAGTTAATGCAATATAAATCCACTTCTGATCTCTCGTCCCCCGTAATCCCACATCACTCATACCCTTATTCACAGAAATAGGTATTACCATATGTCTTTACGCCTTATTATTGCCCCTCAAGCTCCATTGTCTCCTTCCAATGTTCAATGTTTGTGTTCCACTGTTGCACTCCTTAACGACACTTCGATTGTCTCGCATAATTCTGCACAATGTAATCATAACCAATCTGTAACAAATTGTACTTCCATCACTCATTCCTATTGTAAACCATACTGAACCCGCAAAAAGGTGGGAAAAATGTGGGATACAAATGCCAATAAATAAATAAATACAGAGATACTGGAGGTAAGTAATTTCCTATATGTCACGTATAATGCAGACACGCATTAACTTGAATCCAATACATCAACTTTTGGAGGTACAAAGTGGACAATACGCTTAAGTGCTGAACGAGGTTTGCTCATCGGAAATTGTGTTTGGTTGCGAAGAATTGTATTATGCAGCACTGGACCTCGACTCATCCGCCAACATATTGGCATCTGGCGTAATCAGGTACACCAACTGATGACTTGGGAGGTGAAGAAGCTAAAGGCTCCTGCAAATAGAGAATTCGTTTTCTAACAAGTATGGGGATGTATTTAGATGGACTGACCCAGAAGGGAAGAAGCCTTATTCTCAAACACATTGTGAACACCATTGCTAGATGTAGATGTAGACAACTTACGCTGATGCTTGTATAGGGGAAGGGGGGTAGGGGGGGAATAGGTAGGGATGGGGGAAGGAATGGGGATCTAGGCTAGATTTGGGCATGAAGAAGGGAATTAGGGGAATTAAACATGATGACAATGGTATATCACGTATAATTAGAGTTCACTTTATTGAGATATTATTTGTATGTTCAGCTATGATGAATATGATGATTGTTCAAATTGTTGATAATAAAAAAGTTGAAACATAAAGAAACGAATCACGTCTACCCTTTCCACTCATATTTTAAAGACCTCTATCATATCTCCCTCAGCCGTCTTTTCTTCAAGCGAAGAGCCCCAGCCACACTTTAGCCTTTCCTCATAGGGAAGTCATCCCATCTCCATTATCAATTTCATCGCCCTTCTCCTGTACCTTTTCTAATTCCATTATATCTTATTTGAGATGTGGTAACCAGACATTGCCACCATAGTATTCAAGCTGTGGTCGCACCATGGAGCGATACAAAGCATATAACGTCCTCATTTTTGTTTTCCATTCCTTTCCTAATAATACCTAACATTCTATTTGCTTTCTAAGTCACCACCGTACACTGAGCAGAAGGTTTTCAACGTATCATCGATGATCCCTAGATCTCTTCCTGGTTGGTGATCCTAATGTGGAACCTTGCATGACGTACCTATAATTTGGGTTCCTGTTCCACATGCATCACTTTGCACTTGCTCACATTAACGTCATCTGTCATTTAGACGCCCAGTTTCCCAGTCTCTTAAGGTCCTTCTGTAATTTTTCACACTCCTCCCACGATTTAACAACTTTGAATAACTTAGTGTCATCAGCAATTTAATTACCTCATAGTTACTCCCATCTCTAGGTAATTTATAACTATGTTAAAAGCAGCGGCCCCAGCACAGAGCCCGGGAACCCCACTAACTACCCTTCTCCATTGAGAATACTGACCATTTAACCCTACTCTCTGTTTTCTATCTTTTAACCAGTTTTTAATCCACAATAGAACACTACCTCCTATCCCATGACTCTCCAATTTTCTCTGGAGTCTTTCATGAGGTACTTTGTCAAACGCCCTTCTGAAAATCCAGATACACAATATCAACTGGCTCACCTTTATCCACATATTTGTTCACCCCTTCAAAGAAATGTAGTAGATTGGTGAGGCAAGATTTCCCTTCACTAAATCCATGTGACTTTGTCTCATTAATCCATGCTTTTGAATATGCTCTGTAATTTTCTTCTTTATAGTAGTCTCTACCATTTTGCCCTGTACCTACGCAAGACTCACTGGTCTATAATTTCCTGGATCTCCTCTGGAACCTTTTTTTTTTTTTTTTTAAATTGGCATTACATTGGCCACCCTCCACTCTTCCCAAGGATTTTTTTTTTTTTCCTGCCACAGTGAGATGCCACAGTTAAATTGAAATGAACTTTGAAATAACCCAGGTAGTAAGAATGTTTATTTTGCAACACTGATTTGCAGAGAACAGTGCAAGCTTTAGACTATTGTAATGTTAAGAAGATAAGAATAGTCATACTGGGTCCTGCTTCCAACAGTGGCCAATCCAGATCACAAGCACCTGGCAGAACCCCAATAGTAGCAACAGTCCATTTTGGTCTATACTTAGGTTTTACCTTAAAGTCTTTAATTAGAATTTAAATTGCTTCAGAACATTGCTGTTAAAATTTATACTGATTAAATCAAATTTGATAAGTCAGGGGGCACGAAATGAAGCTACAAAGTAGTAAATTTAAAACCAAATCGGAGAAGAAAGTATTTCTTCACTCAACATGCAATTAAACTCTGGAATTGTTGCCAGACAATGTGGTAAAAGCAGTTAGCTCAGCAGTGTTTAAAAAAGGTTTGGATAACTTCCTAAAGAAAAGTCCATAATCCATTATTAAGATGGACTTGGGTAACAATCCATTGCTTATTTCTAGGATAAGCAGCATTAAAATGTTTTGTACTGTTTTGGGATCTTCGCCAGGTTACTTGTGACCGGATTGACCACTGTTGGAAACAGGATACCTTCGGCCTGTCCGAGTATGGCAACGCTTAAGTTCTTATGTCCTTTACTATCAGTCAGAATAGAATTACTTATTTTCACATTGACTTCTGTCTGCGGACACAGGAAGTAATACTCATAAGTACATAAGTAATGCCACACCGGGAAAAGGACAAGGGCCATCGAGCTCAGCATCCTGTCCACAACAGCGGCCAATCCAGGCCACAGGGCACCCTGGCAAGCTTCCAAATTACAAACATTCTATACATGTATTCCTGGAATTGTGGATTTTTCCCAAGTCCATTTAGTAGTGGTTTATGGACTTGTCCTTTAGGTAACCGTTCTAACCTCTTTTTAAAACTCTGCCAAGCTAACCACCTTCACCACGTTCTCTGGCAACAGAATTCCAGAGTTTAACTTATGTGCTTGGGTGAAGAAAAATTTCTTCCTATTTTAAATTTACTACACTGTGTTTCATGCATGCCCCCTAGTCATAGTATTTTGGAAAGCGTGAACAGATGCTTCACATCCACCTGTTCCCATCCACCCTCTATCATGTCACCCTCAGCCGTCTCTTCTCCAAGCTGAAAAGCCCTGGCCTCCTTAGTCTTTCTTCAAGGGAAGTCGTCAGTGTAAGAAATGCCAGTCAGCTGTTCAAGAATTCAATATGAGCTGGAGCACCAATTTGACATTGCCTGGTGCCAGAATAAAAGACCTGGACCTGAGCCTTCACACAACCTCCAGTAACTCCACGCAGACCGGCTTGTGTAACCAGGTCTGCCACAACCTGCGGTTTCAGTTGTGGTTACTGATAAACCCCCTGGCCTTTTCACACCTCCGTGGCTGCTGTGAGCAGAGTATGGCTCCAGCACCTGCCTGGCATCTTGGGAAGACCAGTTCGCTGTAGGAACAAAGCAGCTCCTAAAAGCAAATACAGAGACTGAGACATGAGAGAATAACCCCACAGAAACAGTACTTAAGAGCTTTAAACACCCCGGGGATGGCGTGCATGCACACAGCTCCCGTGTTAGTTCCTTTCCATTCCCTTCACACATACATGGGACAGCTCATACAGACACAGCACCTGTAGAGAGAAATTCTTCCCATGGAAGCATTCACGTGTCAGAATCTCCAGATCCTCAGCACCTGGTCATCTGAGGAGCAAACTTCCCAACCGGATGCTGCAAAGAGAATGCTGTGGTTCAGAGATCTCTCCCCATGCACGCAAGTTTGATTATTTACCTCTTCCAGCCAAGCAATCAAGGTACACTAGGAGAAGGGGTGGCAAATGAAAGAAACCACCCCCAGCAAAAGCATGTTTCAATACGTTTCATGAATGAGATATCACCATACCGACTATACCTTAATAACAGAAACAGAGGTGGCAAAACAATACTAATATGTTTACAAATTCAATCTTCACACATTCATTCACATATAATCCCATAATTGACTCCTAACCATAATCACTTGCCCTGTACCCTTTTATCCCCACCTCTTTAATTCCCTTACCTCTTAGTTGTTCTGTCTGTGTGTTTGTCCTATTTCGATTGTAAGCTCTTTGAGAGCAGGGACTGTCTTTTCATGTATGGTGTACAGCGCTGCGTATGCCTTGTAGCGCTATAGAAGTGATAAGTAGTAGCAGTACTAATTATTTAAATGCACCATCAAAAGTGGGAGACAGACTGTTTTTATAACTATAGAGCAGTCATTATCAATCTCTTCCTCAGTCTAGTTTTTCTAAATCCAAAATTCTCAATTAACCATATCGTGGATGAGACGATGGTGCAGGGAGAAGGGTTTAGACTTGTAGGAACTGAGCAACGTTCTGAGGAAGGGGGAGCCTATTCTGGAAGGATGGCTATACTTTAACCAGGGTGGGACCAGGTTACTGGCATCAACGTTTAATAAGGAGATAGAGAAGCTTTTAAACTAGAACCGGGGGAAAGCTGACAGTCGCTGAGAAGAGTATTCTTGAAGGATAGCACCATAACAGGGAAGATATAGGGCATCCCAACAGCAAGGTTGAAATCAAGGCCATAGTAGACATGAAGATTGCAAATTATCATTGTCAAATGCTGAGCAAGATGTTAAGAGAACAAAAAACCATTGTTTGAAATGTCTGTAAGCAAATGCCAGAAGCCTAAGAGATAAGATGGGAGAGTTAGACTCTGGAACTCATTGAAGGTAGTGACGGCAGCTGGCCTTGCTGAGTTTAAGGGGGACTGGATAGATTCCTGAAGGAAAAGTCCATTGATCGTTATTACATTTTAGGTTTTTGCCAGGTTCTTGGGGCCTGGATTGGCCGCTGTCGGAGACAGAGTGCTGTGCTTGATGGACCTTTGGTGTTTCCAGCGTGGCTGTGCTTATGAGTTTAAATATATTGCACTAAATGAATAGATAGATATAATGGACATCTCTAAGACCTGGTAGAACACAACCAATAGGCCACTGTCATACCGGAGTACATCAAGAAATAAACAGTAGCCATACTGGGTCAGACCAATGGTCCATCTAGCCCAGATCCTGTTTCCAGCAGTGGCAGAAACCCCCAATCGTGGCAACATTTCATATTACAAAGCCAGGGCAAGCAGTTCCTTCAACTGTTTGTTCTCAATAGCAGACTATGGACCCTTCTCCATGAAATGGTCAAACCTTTTTAAAACCCAGATATGATAACAACTGTTACTACATCCTCCAGCAAACAGTTCCAGAGCTTAACCAATTGTTGAGTGTTAAAAATATTTCCTCTTGAGGGTCCCCTAGTCTTTGTATTTTTGGAACGAATAAAAAATCGATTCACTTCTACTCATTCTACACCACTTCAGGATTTTATAGAACTCAATCGTCCTCTTGTTCCAACCTGAAGAACCCTAACCTCTGTAGCCACTAGGGGTCGGGTGGACAAGGACACACCTGCTTAATCAGGGGTTCTGAACAGCCTTGGAACACATTCAGCCCATCACCTTTTCAGTCTACCCACAATAAATAAGCATCTCGTACGTATTCATTGTGGATATCCTGAAAACCTGACTGGCTTGGGTGTGTCCAATGCCCCAGGGTTCAGAACCCCCAGTTTACATGGAATTGTCGTAATTCTCACCTTTACAGCACGGCCCCCAGTTACCCTACCAGCTCCTGCTTTCACCTGTTTCACTGACGGCTCATTGTAGTTTTCTCCATGTAGTGGAATATAAAAACTTTCCTGTCACGGCAACAACGGACACACTACCAGCATGTCCTGTCGATTTCTCACCCGGTGTGACCCTTACCACTGTGCAGTCTCCTCCTTCGAGCTCCAGCACCTCTCACTCAGATGAGTTTCTGTTCTTGAGGACAGCCTGTATGTCTGGGGGAAGTTGACTGCTTGTCACTTTGCCAGTGCCAAGGCTTTGCACTGCAGCAGCAGAGTGAGGTCCTTGTGATTAAAAGCTAAAGAAACGACAGACTCGGCTGCTTCACAGATGCAGCACTTATCCAGCAGCTGCCCAACCAAGAGAGACAGAGATTCCCCGCTCTGTCTCTGTCAGTGGACTTAGGGACGTGTCTTGGCACGGCAGGTCAGTGATGCTCAAGTATCGGCAGGAATTCAGTGCAGCCAGCCTGGAAGGGAAACGCTCAGCATGCTATCAAACAGAAGCCAATCTCTGGCTGGGACTGGGTTGAGGAACAATGTGAATCCCAGAGCTTCCGTCCTCTCGCATCAACGTCTGCTGAGCAATGCGGAACAGACCCCACAGCCCTTCTCCAGGATTCTAGCTCTCTGAGCGGCACAGGGTCCTCTCCTGCCAGCCAGTGGCCTGCCAGTGTGAGCAGCAGGTGCTTCTCTGGCACTGAGGAGTATGCTATGGAATGAGCTTGTGCCAGGAAAAACTCAGATGCAACCTTTGCAGAGATGCAATTATGGGTAAAGCTTTCATGACACTTCTCCAGAAGTCCACCCGAGGCGGATTCGCTGCCAGTGTTCCAGCAGCCTTCAAAAATCTGATGATCCTGAAGCACCTGCAAAAGTAAGCCAGAGTATGAACTGTGGGAAGAAAGGCAGGCAGTCTCATCTAGATAAGCATTTACATGCCGTCTCCATGCAATCCACATCGGTTACTGCTCTTTCTAACTTACTCCCTTAGCATCCCTCTAGACCAGTCCTGGAGAGGACTGATGGGCTTATACACCCCTACCACAGGAGGAGACTGAGAACTACCGACTCGAGAATGACACGGTTATCGTTAAGGAGGATTACACCGTGGTAAACCTTCAGTAAGACATCACCCTTAAAAACAAAAATGACCATAGATGCGGGAACAAAATGTTTTAACCACCTTGCAGGGAACGGTTAAAATGTCTTGTTCTTGTGGTAACCCCCCCCCCCCCCCCCCCCGCACGGGTGTCACTCAGCCAGGCAGCATCAGCGGATTTCACGAAGGCCAGCTCTGTGGCCTTCCTCTTGTCAAGTCCCGCCCTCTCTCACTGCAACTTCCTGCTTAGTGTCAAGAGGAAGTTGCAGTAGAAAGGGTGGCACTTGGCAGGAGAAAGGCACCGGAGTTAAGCCTGGTGAACTGCTACCAGCTGGTTTGCAGGAACGTGTAAATGACACCCAAAACATTCTTGGGGGGGGGGGGGGGGGACGCAGAAGAAAGTCTACTGGCTGGAGCTGCTGGACCACGGGGGGACAGGGACGACAGAAGGGGGTCCGGAGAGAAAGGATGTGGGTGATGGCTGGACCCATGGGAGGAGGTTGGGGGCTGGACTTGGGCTCTCACCAACACCGTCTCGCTCTGTCCCGGGGTGTGGTAGAGGCACCAGAACATTGTGCGTAGGCAGGTTAGCAGAGGCCAGAAGACGTGCAGGGTTCAGCAAATAGCCCGACAGCTGCTGCCATAGCCGGTCAGGCATCCTGCAGCTGCAGCTCAGGGCTCGCGCTGTTATCTGAGTTTAAACTTCATCTTCCGAGCGAGCAAGGGGGGGGAAAGCAGAGGTGGCCACGGGACATGGGAAGAAAGGGAGGTGGACTCATGGGAAGAGGGGGGGGGGGTTGGTGGAAAAGGAGAGAGGGGGGGCTTGAGCATGGGAGGAGGATGGGTAAAGGATACGAAGGTGCTGGTGACTAAAAGGGGATGGGGACGACTTCCCAGGTACAAAATAAGTACCCTGTATAAACGTTAAACCGCTTTGAATGTAGTTGTAAAATACCACAGAAAGGCAGTATATCAAATCCCATTTCCCTTTCCCTCCCTATGCAGGAAAGGCTAAAGTGGCTAGACGGCTGAGGGGAGATATGATAGAGGTCTATAAAATAATGAGTGGAGTGGAACGGGTAGACGTGAATGTTTGTTTACTCTCTCCAAAAATACTAGGACTAGGGGGCATGCGATGAACGCTATAAAGTAGTAAATTAATACGAATGGGAGGAAATTTTTTTCTTCACTCAAGGGTAAATAAACTCTGGGAATTTGCTGCCAGAGAATGTGGTAAAGGTGGTTAGCTAAGTGGGGTTTTAAAACGATCTGGATGGCTTCCTAAAGGAAAAGTCCATAGACCGTTATTAAAACTGACTTGGAGAAAATCCACTGCTATTTTCTGGGACAAGCAGCATAAATGTACTGAACCTTTTTGGGATCTTGCCAGGTATTGTGACCTGCATTGGCCACATGGTGGGCTTGATGGACCTGTTGGTCTATCCCAGTGTGGCAATACTTATGTACTCATGAACCATGGGAGGAGGGGGTAGAGGGAAAGGAGAGAGGTGCTGGCTGGACCCATGGGAGGAGGGGGTCTGGTGGGAAATGTGCTGGCTGGACCTGAGAGGAGGGCAGCAACAGAGAAAGAAAACAGATTCCAGACCAAAGAAACGGGAGTCAAATACTGAACCCACAGCAGGAAGGAGAAAGGGAAAGAGGGCAGGAAGGAGAACCAGATGCTGGATATGGTGGGGAAGAGAAGGAGAGAAGTGGGTTAGGCTGGAGAACAGAGAAACACATGGTGTAGATGTGGAAGAAAGGGAAAGAAGCAGGTCACAGGGATGAAACAGAGGTGAAATGATGTGCAGGGGTTGGGGCACAGGGACACAAAGTGGAGAAGCAGTGTGGGATGTATATGGACACGGAAAGGGCAATGGCAGACACAGAAAGGAGATGTTGTTCGACCACAGGTGAAGAGGATAGGGAGATAGAGGTGTGATGGATGTGGAGATATGAGCACAGGGAAGATACTGGACCAGGAAGTATAGGGACACAGACGGGAGATGCTGAATGTGGGGAGACCGATAGGGACACAGAAATGGAAAGAAGGGCGGTGGACCACGAGACAAGAACAAGAACCAGCTCAGTGAGTTAAGAGAAGACAGAGAAAAGCAGAAGAAAACCAGAGCCTGAGACCAACATGATTTTAAAATACAATAACCAACACAACAAAAGGTAGAAAAAATAATTTTATTTTCTAGTTTGTGATTAGAGTATGTAGATTTGAAATGACATCTTGCAAGAGCTAGTGTTAGACACGGCTGGGGTTCCAGGGCAGAACTTGGGGGGAGGGGACCCCAAGCCCACTCACCAGGCTACACTTTCTTGATCTTTCATCAGGCTGGGGCTCTCTTCTGGCCAGGGATTAGGGGCAGTAGCCCCAGTCACACTCCCCTAACACCATCCCTGGCGCAGCTATCAGGAGTAAATGCATCTCTGGCATCTAAACTAAGCCAACTGTTTGAGGCTTCTGCAGATTGTGGGGGG
The DNA here is from genome assembly GCF_901765095.1 of Microcaecilia unicolor. Taxonomy (NCBI): domain Eukaryota; kingdom Metazoa; phylum Chordata; class Amphibia; order Gymnophiona; family Siphonopidae; genus Microcaecilia; species Microcaecilia unicolor. The sequence continues at coordinate 769,812,722 of NC_044031.1, read as the reverse complement.
GGGGGGGTCAGAGCTCACGGGGATGGGGCAGAGACAACCTTTGTCCTCGTGTCATTCTCTACTACCGACTCCTGAGAGAGCCTATAACTACGGATGACCCGTATATCTCAGTCTCCAGGAGGTGGCAGACATGAGCCTCTTCGGTCTTAGCTGGATGACTGGGGTCTAGATCTAGGTGAACAGTAGACTTTAGCTTTTCTCTGGAGTGATTTTCTTCTTAGTATTAAAAAAAAGAAACAAAACATTTTCCAGAGGGTCCTCTGTGCTCTATTTTGGTTCTGATTTCAGCAGAAATTGCTGACATTTTTATTTCCTTCCGCAGCCGATTCCTGCCATTTCTAATCTGCTTGGGGCTTGATAATCAACAAGGAGCTCCCTCCGGGGGTGGATTTCCCCAGAATTTATCCTTTCAATGTAGGAGGCGTTCTGCCTTAACGGGCCAAGGCTCAGCCAGATGCTGACCTGCCTGCTCTCCTCAAACGGCAGAGGTTGGAGGAGGAAGAGGAGGAGTCTTCTCAGGAGTTGTTGGAGGACAGTTTCTGTTTTTTGGATAAGGAAGATCAGTTTCCAGTGGGAGATGATCTGGAGCAAGAACAATCCCTAGAGGAGGCTTTCATGGCTGGGAAGCTCCCTCCAGGTGAAGATGCTTCTAGTGTTCGAGTGTCCACTGGGAGGAATTGCAGCAGTTAATCTTTCAGCATCCTGGAACCTTGTAAGATGGAACTCACTGGGGCAAGGGCATTCAGAAGGCAGGATTGCATCAGGATATCTGCGACATTATGCGAGCACACTGGAATAACCCAGATGCTCCTTTTAGGTTGGCACGGTCCAGGTTCTGGCTATACCCACTTCCTGAAAAAGCTATGCCTCTTCCTATGCAAACATTATCCCTCTGGCTCTGGCTATGCCTCTCCCTATTCTGCCGATATCTCTCTGGCTGGTTTATTCCTCTTCCTAGGCACCCAATATCCCTCTGGCTCTGGTACAGTAACATAGTAGATGACAGCAGATAAAGAACTGTATAATCCATCCCGTCAGCCCAACAAGATAACTCATAGCATAATGTATCATGTGATAGTTCATATGTATACTTGTTCTTGATCTGTCCTCGCCATTTTCAGGGCATAGACTGTAGAAGTGTGCCTGGCCACTGTCCTTGGTCTAAATCTTCTGAAGCCATCATCAAAGCCCCACTCCAGCCAATCCAAATCTGTCCAGCCACGATCAGGGCACAGACCGCAGAAGTGTGCCCAGCACTGGCTTTGCTTCCCGATTATGGTGTGCTATCTAATCACCGTTAAGCTTGTTGGTTCCAGGCCTTCTATACAGGATTCCTTTGTGTTTCTCCCACCCATTTTTGAATTCCATACCATTTTCATCTCCACCACTTCTCACGGAAGGACATTCAGATATCCACCACCCTCTTCATGGAAAAGTACTCCCTGACATTATTCCTGAGTCAGCCCCCCTGCAACCTCCATTCATTTCCTACCACCTTCCGTCTCTGGAAAAGGTTTGTTGTAAATTAATACCTTTCAAATATTTGAATGTATCATATCACCCCTGTTTCTCCTTTCCTCAGGGTATATATGTTCAGGTCATCAAGCCTCTCATCATACGTCTTGCTACGCAAAACCCAATACCATTTTAGTCACTTTTCTCTTAACTGTTTCAAGTTTTTTCTACGTCCTTAGCAAGATATGGCCTCCAAAACTGAACACAATACTCAAGTGGGGCCTCATCAATGACTTGTACAGGGGCATCAACACCTTCTTTTGCTGGTTATACTCCTCTCTAAGCAGCTTAGCATTCTTCTGGCCATGGCCACAGCCTTGTTGCATTATTTCGTCACCCTGAGATCCTCAGACACCATCACCCCAAGGTCCCTCCTGAGCTGAGCTTATCAATCTCTCTCCTCTCATCTGATACATTTCCTTTGGATTTCTGCACCTCAAGTAAATTTTAACTGACAGACCTTTGACCATTCTTCTAATGTTTGGAGACCTCTTCTCATGGTTTTTACTCCCTCCAAGGTATCCACTCTATTGGCTATCTGCGTGTCATTCACAAAAAGGCAAACTTTTCCTTTAACTCTTCAGCAACGTCTCTCACAATATATTAAACAGAACTGACTCCAGAACTGACCCCGAGGCACTCCACTGCTCACCTTCCTTGTCTCCAAGCGGATTCCATTTACCGTCACCCTCTGTCACCTGTCAGTCAACTGTTTTCCAATCCAGTTCACCACCTGGGTCCTAAGTTCAGCCTTCTCAGCTTATTCATGAGTCTTCTGTGAGGGACGGTATCAAAGGCTTTGCGGAAATCCAAGAAGATTACATCTAGCGCATGTCCTTTATCCAGTTCTTTGGTTACCCAGTCAAAGAATTCAATCAGATTCGTTTGGCAGGATTTTCCTTTGGTAAAGCCATGTTGCCTCGGGTCCTGCAACCTGTTAGCTTCTAGAACATTAACTATCTTTTCCTTCATCAGCAACTCCATTATTTTTCCTACCACTGATGTCAGGCTTATTGGCCTGTAGTTTCCCACTTCTCAGTCTTTGCTTTTGTGAAGAGGGTCCATATCAGCTCGTCTCCAATTCCACGGAACCTCTTCCATCTCTATTAAATAAACCCTTAAGAGGTCCTGCCAGGACTTCTCTGAGCTCTCTAAGTATCCTGGGATGTATCCCATCTGACCCTATTACTACTACTACTATTTAGCATTTCTATAGCGCTACAAGGCATACGCAGCGCTGCACAAACATAGAAGAAAGACAGTCCCTGCTCAAAGAGCTTACAATCTAATAGACAAAAAAAATAAATAAAGTAAGCAAATCAAATCAATTAATGTGAACGGGAAGGAAGAGAGGAGGGTAGGTGGAGGCGAGTGGTTACAAGTGGTTACGAATCAAAAGCAATGTTAAAGAGGTGGGCTTTCAGTCTAGATTTAAAGGTGGCCAAGGATGGGGCAAGACGTAGGGGCTCAGGAAGTTTATTCCAGGCGTAGGTGCAGCGAGACAGAAGGCGCGAAGTCTGGAGTTGGCAGTAGTGGAGAAGGGAACAGATAAGAAGGATTTATCCATGGAGCGGAGTGCACGGGAAGGGGTGTAGGGAAGGACGAGTGTGGAGAGATACTGGGGAGCAGCAGAGTGAATACATTTATAGGTTAGTAGAAGAAGTTTGAACAGGATGCGAAAACAGATAGGGAGCCAGTGAAGGGTCTTGAGGAGAGGGGTAGTATGAGTAAAGCGACCCTGGCGGAAGATGAGACGGGCAGCAGAGTTTTGATCTGACTGGAGAGGGGAGAGGTGACTAAGTGGGAGGCCAGCAAGAAGCAGATTGCAGTAGTCTAACGAGAGGTGACAAGGGTGTGGATGAGGGTTTTGGTAGAGTGCTCGGAAAGAAAGGGGCGGATTTTACGGATGTTGTAAAGAAAGAAACGACAGGTCTTGGCAATCTGCTGGATATGAGCAGAGAAGGATGAGAGAAGAGTCAAAGATGACCCCAAGGTTTCGAGCTGAGGAGACAGGGAGAATGAGAGAGCCATCAACAGAAATAGAAAACGGGGGGAGCGGGGAAGTGGGTTTGGGGGGGAAAATGAGAAGCTCGGTTTTGGTCATATTTAATTTCAGGTGGCGTTGAGACATCCAGGCAGCAATGTCAGACAAGCACGCTGAAACTTTGGTTTGGATGCAAGGTGAGATATCAGGAGTAGAAAGGTAGATTTGGGAGTCATCAGCATAGAGATGGTAGGAAAAGCCATGGGATGAGATTAATGAGCCAAGGGAAGAAGTGTAGATAGAAAAGAGCGGGGACCAAGAACAGAACCATGAGGTACGCCGACAGGCAGAGGGATAGAAGTAGAAGAGGATCCACCAGAGTGAACACTAAAGGTGCGGAGGGAGAGGTAGGAAGAAAACCAGGAAAGGACAGAGCCCTGGAATCCAAGTGAGGACAGGGTATCGAGAAGTATGCTGTGATCGACAGTGTCAAAAGCAGCGGAAAGATCAAGAAGAATGAGGATGGAATATTGACCTCTGGATTTAGCCAGTAATAGGTCATTGGAGACTTTAGTAAGCGCTAGTTTCGGTTGAGTGGAGAGGGCGAAAACCAGATTGTAGTGGGTCAAGAATAGCATGTGAGGAGAGAAAATCAAGGCAGCGGCGGTGAACAGCACGCTCAAGTAATTTGGAGAGAAAAGGGAGGAGGGAGATGGGTCGGTAATTAGAGGGACAAGTAGAGTCGAGTGAAGGCTTCTTAAGGAGAGGTGTGACCACAGCATGTTTAAAGGCAGCAGGGACAGTCGCAGTGGAAAGTGAGAGGTTGAGAATGTGACAGATAAAAGGAATAAGAGCAGGAGAGATGGCATTAAAAAGGTGAGTGGGAATGGGATCAGAGGAACAGGTGGTACATTTTGAGGAAGAAAGGAGAAGCTTTGTCTACTTTCCGATTTTCAAACTGTTTAAAAATGCCTTCTTCCATGAACAGTGCAATATCCAGTACATTCCCAGATCTACCGTTGGCAGCCGAATGCAGTCCTTCTCCAGGGAAGCAGTAGTTTAGCACATTCGCTTTATCCTCATCACTCTCCACACAGTCATTCTCAGCATCTTTCAGTCTTATATTTCCATTCCTAGCTTTTTTTCCTTTTCCCAATTTACCTGAAAAAGGTCTTGTCACCTTTCTTCCACCTGCCTTTCCCTGCATCTCCCTATGCACCTAGTACTCCTCTGGCACTGATTATCGTTATTCAAGGACTAGAGAGGCCCGCAATGAAGCTACTAAATAGTAAATTTAAAAAAATTGGAGAAAATATTTCCTCACTCAACGTGTAATTAAACTCTGGAATTCATGGCCAGAGAATGTGGTAAAAGCAGTTAGCTTAGCAGGGTTTTAAAAAAGGTTTGGATAATTTCCTAACAGAAAAGTCCATAAGGCATTAAGCTGGACTTGGGAAAATCCACTGCTTATTTCCTGGATAAACAGCATAAAATCGGTTTTACTCTTTTGGTATATTGTCAGGGACTGTCTTTTCTTCATGTTAAATTGTGAAGCACTGCGTACGACTGGTAGCGCTATAGAAATGATTTGTAGTAGTAGTAGATACTTGTGACCAGGAATGGCCACTGTTGGAAACAGGACACTGGGCTTGCTGGAGTTTCAGTCTATCCCAGTATAGCAATGCTTATGTTCTTATGTCCTTAGGTACCCAGTATCCCTCTGGCTGTGTTTATTCCTCTTCCTATGACCCAAGAAACTGTGCCTGATGCCTAAAAAAAAAAAAATGCTTGGGTTACCCTCCCCACTGAGCGCTATATGCCTTTCCAACTATCATCCCATTCCCCTCCTTCCTTTCACATCCAAGCTACTTGAATGTGTTTACCACTGCTGACTCGACATTCTTTCATTTCAAGCAATTTTTGATCCACTGCAATCCAGCTTTCATCTTCTACATCCTAAAGAAACAGCCCTAGCCGAAGACTCCAGTGACCTGTTCCTGGCCAGAACCAAGATTCAATCGTCATTCTTCTTGGCAATTCTGTTGCTTTCAACACAGTCGATCATCACCTGTTTCTCGATATAATGTCCGCACTATGATTTGGGGGCTTTGTCCTGTCTTGATTAAAAGCTCAAGGCGAATTACATTATTGAGATAGAGTAAATATGTTCCTGTCCTCTTACAATATACAGTATTTGACCACAGGTCCCATTTTAGTTACTAATGTGTGTTAACAGTGCTAGTGAGCGTTCATTTGAGAGCGTTAGCAACTCTATCTTATACGTTCATATCTGTGCCAACGGAAAGGTTGTGACTTCCAAGATCACAAACAGCAGCAGTGGAATTTGAGCACTGCCTTCCCTAATTCTCAACCTGCTACTCTACATATTAGGCCACCCCTCTAATACAAATAACAAAAATAAATAAATGAATTGCCAGTTTTATTATCCCATTGACATACTTTATATTTCCAAGAGGTAAATGAGAAGCAAAGAGTAATATAATATGAACCAAAAGATATAAACATACAAAAATTGTTTATAGATCCTTCCCTTTGAAACAGTATTTAATTCATTCAAAATAGTTGCATAGCAAAGTTAAGGTCACAAACGACAAAAATCACACTAAGCTGTGCTCAATGACAGTCTCCGCCTTCCCTTCCATCTCCAGAGACAACAGTCCCTCTTAGCTGTGCTCACTGAGTCTCCGCCTTTCCTTCCATCTCCAGAGACAACAGTCCCTCTTAGCTGTGCTCACTGAGTCTCCGCCTTCCCTTCCGTCTCCAGAGACTACAGCCCCTCTTAGCTGTGCTCAATGACAGGCAGTAACCCCTCTTAGCTGTGCCTGTTGACAAGCTTAGTTCCTTTTTTATTTCCAGGGGAACTGTGCCCTGCTGTCAGACCTAGGCTCAGCAACCCTTCAGCCTAGGTCACAACACTCACACTGAGTCCCGCCATATTATGGAGTCTGCCTTGAGCTCATAGTGGGTGAAGTGGAAAAAAATGCAGAAAATCAAATTAAATTAGATGTTCATTCATAGAGCTGCACCTGAGATAGCCAATATGATTGGTTAGTATTGCACAAGGGTTATTGGTTAACAGACACATCACAACTGTTGACTATACCTCTTGGATCACCAACTCATCCACAGGCAACTGGGCCAGTACAGCCACCTTCCTGGCCTGCAAGAAAGCACCTTTGTCCTGTAGCTGCTGGAGCAGACGGCTGCACTCCTGCTGCAGAGTCTCTGGGCTGTAATGCATCAGGATGGTGCAGTCAATGGTTACACCCGTCCCCTCCAAAATCTGACTCAGTGCACACAGCTTCTTCACGTCAGGACCTGTTCCCAGAAGGTGAAACAGACACACTGAGAAATGCAAATGCTCACTGGGAGCAAAGAACAACAAAAGCTTTTGGTAAGATTACTGGGCGCTGAAATCAAAGCTGGAAAATAAAACCATGGTGTCAAGCAGCCTGGATGCCACTTTGATTGCACCAGACAAATTCACGACCCATACCCCATAACATAAAAGTCTGATGCTTGCGAGAAGAAAAGGGAAAGAGATGCAGCACCCCCTGGCTGGAAGAAAATTCACCGACCATGGGGGCACAGACAAGCAGCTGTGGCCAAAGGCTGGGCCAGAACGTTACAAGCTGAAAAGAGGGTTTAGACTCACAAAAGAATCAGCTAACAGTACAGGGAGCAACAAAGGCTTCACAACTAGAAAATCCATCAGATTCAGGATGAAAAAGAGTGAGTGGCAGCCTGGGACCAGTAAAAGCAGCAGCTGCAGGACAGGGAGGAGTGATGGAGATCCAGGGCCAGGTAAGAAGCAAGTATCAGTAGTTGGAGCAGGGCTGCCACAAGATGGATTAAGCAGCAGTGGCCAGGGCAAGGTTGGGAAGAACAATGACGCTGCAGAAGGGAGTAGTGGGGGATAAAGGCTGGAGGAAAGAAAAGAAAGTTGAGAGGGAAGGGACAGCAAAAGCAAACACAAAAAACGAGATTTAAAAATAAAGGTTGCCTATAGCCACCGTCTCTTTAGATTTTCAGTTGGCCCCTAAATTTGCTTAAGATTATTCCAGCCCTGGCTGAACTTGCAGCTAAGCATACATGATATTCAGCCAAGACCATCAAAATCCACCTGCATAAGGCGAATTAGATGTCATTTACATAATGGATGA